>NC_047016.1:9872329-10185299 GCF_902652985.1 Pecten maximus
TCACAGTATATATCACTTTCACACAGAGTCAAAGTAATAGACACATACTTTATGACAATTAGGTAATCTAAAGAGTGTAATTGGCATCATTATTGTCACCAAACATGTCCACTGAATTGACAATGTGAATGAAATTTGAAAAATACACTGAAACGAAGTCTAGTGCTAAGAGGTTTCATGAAATGTAGCAATGTCAGGATAAGTGAACACAATTATCAGACATCTATACATAAAGTAACAGGCATATTGTCATTTCCACTGAAGGTTGATCTATCTGTTGGGGGTTTCATAGTTATTTTCCTTTATTTCTCTGAGAAGGTCGAGACCAAGACCAAGATCAAAATCGGCTACCAGGTTGCGCCACTACTCCCCTGAAGGAAGAAGGCGGTCACGCTATCTTGTCAGAGAGTATCGTAGTGAGAGTGAGAGTGCTGAGTCAGAGGAAGAGATGTATCACAGAAGGTAAGCAGTAAAAACACTTCATACAAATAACTTCTTTCAAACAAAGTTTTTAGCTGACTGGGACGAAGTCCAGGGGAACTGTTGCTATACCCCTGGCGTTGCCATCAGTGTCGGCTGTAGACAGCTAGATTAAAGTTTTTTTTATAAAACAGTGTTGTGTCAATACTAGTGAGGATCGATGCAGCTTAGATATTTGACATATGTTTTTTCCTTGTGACAAAGTTTTTCCACTGGTATTACTTTTGCGGACCTGCTGACCTTGACCATAACCTTTGATCTACTTTTAAGAAAACTTTAACCTTAGCCACAGTATGTTAACTATTCGAGATAGGGCTTTCATATTCAACTTGTGTGTTCCTTGTGACAAGACCTAGGGCTTTCATATTCAACTTGTGTGTTCCTTGTGACAAGACCTTTCTATTGGTACATGTAGTACATTTGCAGACCTGCTGACCTTGACCATGACCTTTGACCTACTTTTAAAAAACTATTTCATAATTTCAACCCACCTGACAAGCTATAGTCTTCTGACAACTCTTCTTAAAAGGATATTCTTATACCGGTACATATTTTACTTCATGGAAATCGGGTCCAAAAATCTTATTTCAGAACAAGCCTTTTAGGGAAGTATATTTTTGTTCGAAATCTATTCAAAATCGAATGTTTTAATGTATTATTGTTAAGATATAGTTTTTGATACCGATTTTAACACATATTGTGAATTATGAACTTTGAATAGGAGCAGAAGTTCAGATAGGAGGAGAAGAAGACCTGCTCGACGATACAGAAAGGTAAAAAATGGTGACCATGGTAGCCCCAGCCATGGTGACTGTGGTGATGGTGTCTGCACTGCTGTCGAGACTAACCCGCCTAACAATGACTCTGATGAAGGGGTACGTCAGTCCGTTCAGACCGTACAGATAGCAGTTACTCTTCGCTCACAGAATAAGGGTCAGTCGGCATCCAGAAAAATGACCTAGTTTCAGACGTAGAAATTCCCAAATATTTCAAAGCCAATATTCCTGTATTAACAGCTATGAGATGAGTTTTAGATTCGGTATCTGATAGTTACTAATGTTGAGTTAGATGCATGTAAAGTTTGATCAATCATTTATACCCAGTACTTATTGCCAGCGATCAGTTACTGGTAGGCCTATTTGATAGATTACCTTATAGAGATACCAAAATGAAGAAAATAAGCAGTGAATTATGAGTGAATATCTCCTTCATTAGGGTCTGTGTAACCTATGTACCACCTGTAGTCTATATAAATGTAGCATGTTCTATACACTCCAATGTTTCTCCTCTTAATTACATAATCTATTCTGTCTATCTGATTACTGTTAATCACCTAGCATACTTGGCCCTTTTATCAAAATTCCTTAACTTAAGAAAATTCCTTAACAAAAAATTTGCAAAGGAAAGCATTATTGTTTTAAAGAAAAAATCTTAATGAAGGATCTTTTCTTAAATTATGGAATATTGATGAAGTTTGGGCCAGATTTTATTATCTGGGCATGCTGGATGCTTGGATATGATGGATAGATTATGCCTTTATATCCTCGATCCATTTCCCTGATCCCCAAAGACATGCATCAAACTTCAACGTATATATAGAGATATTTCTTCTGGGTTCTAAGAACACCATCATGTGATGTATAGGTCACTGTGACCTATGTTGCTGCTTCACTGAATATATAGTGTTGCATTTTCAGTTTAGTTTTATTTTTTGAAAAAAAACTGGGGCTATACATGTACATGTATATTTATTAAATATTTTCTAGATAGGATCAGCCCTAAAATTCATGTAATGTATAGTTCTTCCCGTTAAATAAATGAAAAGTTACATACAATACAATCTAGGTGATTTACGGTGTCTGTAATCCTTCTGTGTATGTTAACCAGTGTCACACTTGCTGTCTACTCACTTCTTACATTTTCTGTCTGATTCTTACCCAGAGTTCTCTACAGTTGCGGATCCAATGGAAAAGGGGGTTGTATGCATCATATTTTGTTTTTCAACATGTGTTAAAAAAGTTTAAAATATGTCATAGTTTTTAAATTCAAAGCCCAAAGTTGAACCCCTCTTGGTTATAAAATTAAGGATCCGCCCCTGTCACCTCTATTGCACCATGTCTCTACATATATGTATTACTTGTGTCTGTGTTTTACCCTAGAGTTTTTATACTTATGACTGATACATATAGTTAACATGTTGTTTGTATATCTATTCATAATTACAGTATAAAACTTATCTGAGAAGTTTGTTGAGTGTTTGTAATCCCGGATTTTTTGTGTAATGAATTATGATACTCTCCATATAAATGTGTTATACATTATCATAATTTAATATAATTCATACTTTAATATTGTGTTTTTATTGGTAATCAATCCGCACAAGTTATATAACTTATACATACTTTTTACTGTACCTGAGTAATTAAAGTGAAGAAAATCAATGCTGTATCACCTCATACTATATAAATTAATTGATTGACATGTTTTGTTGTTTCTCTGTGATTGGATGATATCAGTGTGAACTTGGTGGTATGACACCGTGTCATGATTCAAATTTCTATTGTTGTGAGTTATAAATTGTTCTTTAAAGCTCACATGCTGTACACCAAATATGTACTTGCCAACACTCGATATTTAGAAGGTACAGATTTTCAATTTTTACCCAGGTTTTAGGCATGCTGAATTGTCAGTCTGTATTGCATGGATTCATAATTTTCTTAATTCAACAAGCCAGACAGAAGGAACAGCTTGAATTATGTTGTTAGATCACTTGCCAGAAGAGTTAAAGAACTTATCTATGGCACGGTGCAGTATCTGTCTGCCATTTATCCATCAATCTTTTCCTTCAAACAACTTCTTCAACTTCTTGGTCAAAGACCAAGAGGTCCAGGGTTATATTGGGCCAAGGGGTATGCTGGGAGGAAGGACATAAAGTTTATTCAAATGAATGACATATACACCTGTACATAATTCCAAGGTCACAGGGGTCAAATGTACTCAAACCTTTCAATGATTTCTTCTATTAACAAATAGAATCAAGGGTGCCACATTAGACCAGTAGTATGCTTGTATGAAGGATTTTAAGTTTGTTTAAGTGTAACAGATTGCAGGATTAATTAAATTTAAATCACTGCCTCCGCTAGGGATCGAACCCGGGACCTCTGGCTTACTAGTCTTACGCTCAACCGATCGAGCTAAGGAGAAGATCTCTCTAGCCGAGCGGTATATTGCGGCTAGTATTTACCAGGGTTACATACTCCCCCTCCAGGAAAGAACTCGTCCTCGAGTTTCCAGGGGTAACAGCGATGCTTTCGCAAGCAGCGATGAATATCATTCCCGAGTCCCTACATGGGCGCCAATGTAACAGATTGCAGGATTAATTAAATTTAAATCACTGCCTCCGCTAGGGATCGAACCCGGGACCTCTGGCTTACTAGTCTTACGCTCAACCGATCGAGCTAAGGAGAAGATCTCTCTAGCCGAGCGGTATATTGCGGCTAGTATTTACCAGGGTTACATAAGGATGTATGGGTCAATGTGTTGACATTTTCAGATGTTTTTTTCTGAATAATCCAGAAGACCAGTATTATGATGTTAGATGTGGTGCATACTTGAAATAAAGGGTATTGGTCAAATTAATTAGCTTTAAAAGTCACTCATGAAGCAAGTCTTGAAAGTCTGTTGAACACTGGTCAGCGATACAGGTCCAATGAGCCTGTTGCTTAATGGTTGTAAGGACTTGAAGAACCTTTTTGAGACTTGAAATTTGAATATACTTAAAATCATCCATGGAAATTTTGTATGGTTGGTAACTATGACACTATGCTTGTTACGGCCATCACTTGTTGAAAGTTCTCTGATACATGTGTATAATACTAGGCAGTACGTACATTATAATAATGTTGTGATTGATTATTACAGGAGTATGAGGACGCTCTAAACCAATCACTTAATTTGACAGAAGAAATTGATGACCTCACAACCAAGATGATGAGTACAGTTCGAGGTGAGCTGAAGCGGGCAAAGAAACACAAAGATTTCGGTTCCTCTGTATGGTGAAATGTGGTCTTCTGTCTATGGTGATCTTCCATCGACTCATTAGGAAGTATAGATGGTAGTAGGTACCATCAGTAGGACTGCAGGTCTAAATTGACTACAGTAGAATGATGTACTCATTATCTATCTCTGTATTAAGAGACTGCCCTGCTACATTAGAAAAAAAACGTTCTTCCATACATTTCTTACAAGAGAATGATGTTGCACTGCCTGATAACAGATCTATACACATCTCTGGATGTCTACATGAACATTATAGGACCGTGGTCACTTTGCCTTCAGTTAGGTACATAGTGTGTAGCCTTGTTGTGTTGGTGTAGGGCTCTGTAAAGACTGCAGTGTATTGATGGTGTGTGCTTAGTTCAATGTTGAGCACAACAGAGGTTTGGATAGAGAGGAGATGTTGATTGGTCTCACAGAGCATTCCAAAAATGTATCGGTGTAGATGTGGATAATGCTGAGTGAAATAGTGAAACATACAAAGTTGATGAGAACAATACTCTGAACATGGAAAACAACTAGAGAATATATAAGTTAATATTTACAGACTGCCATATTTGTTGAGAATGTAGTGTGCATGATGTATTCATGTAAACATGAATTGAAAGAGGTATTATAAGGTAAAAAGTGTATTTACAATACAGTTGGGCAACACAACCACTGGACGGTTTCATTAAGGTTTGATTGTATGGTCAGTGAAATTGTTCTCTCTCCTTTTCCCAAGAAGTGTTGAAATAAATTTACTATTTGCCTGAACTTTGGTTAAGTGCAATGAGCAATATGTAAGGGCCAGAGTGAGTCTGTGAGGAGATAAACATTTTGTCCCATCTACTCTACTCTACACTCTACAGAGGTGTAAAACCTGCAAAAGATTTCCATTTTATTAAAGTTATATGTATGACTAACTTATCTTCAGTTCAGAGGACAAGATCAGTATTACCAACTTAAATTGCCGTCCAAGTTTACACATACCAGTTGTATTCATCTAATAATGTTATATTTGTCCTCTACTGAGGTGTACATTAGAATATTTATGGTATACCAGTAAGATAGTATCTGTTATATAACATACCTACAAAGCCAGTACCATGAAGAAGGAAGTTTGCTTGGTGTTCATAAATAAATACATATATGTATGTAGTGAGGGGAAGGGCAGTTTTTGTGTCCTTTATCATCTACATCTTTTTCTGGAATCTACAATACAGCTGTGAAAACTGTTTTAGACTTTATCACTCATATGTTTTTACCTCTCCTCAAAAATCCATTCCTAATTTAACAACAAGATACATTAAAAGTTGTATTAATTGAAATCCCTTATAATTTATGTTGTGCTTGCAATTGCCCTTAAACTTCTTTGTATAATAAAACTTAATTAACTCATGCCTTTTGAAAATATTACCTAGCTAATACCAGTAAAAAAAGAAATCTTAACATCTGGGTTTTTTTTTGAATTTATTTATTTTCCAATATTCTGATTGTGATCTTTTGTGGCTGTTGTGACTGTAAGTGATAATTAAATTAACATTTTTATTATACTTGAATTCCTATCATTGTGAAGAAGAATGTGTAATATAAACTAGCTTTTTCATTAAACATTGAATTACTTCAATGTATATACAGAATACCTCAATTGTGTAGCTGTGTATGGAATCTTGGTTATAGACTTTAGCTGGTGCATGTAAATAGATTTTTTATATCATTTGTAAATTAGAACATGTATTTTGTGTTATATAGTAAGCATTACATATTATGCTGTATCGTAAGTATATATTGTATATAGAATATGGTACCAATTAATCATGTGATGAATTAGTTATAACACCATTTCATCACTGAATGTGAAATAAAATCAAATTGTATTATATTTACTCACATAGAACCATTTTAGCTTTGGTACTATAAACATACAATTTGGTATTTTTGCAAACAAACATTATTAACTGAAGTAATCTCTACAGATGAGTGTTATTTTAACCTGAGCACAAACCGTAACTGTTTAATCATTTTATAGTATGATACTTCAAAGTAAAATACAGTTCGTATAATTTTTGCCACATTGGTATCATACAAAGATTAATAATTGTATCTTATCTTAACGTGACGGAGAGCCCCAGGTTTTATACGTTGTGAATAAGTCTATATATGGCAGTCATATAATGAAGGACATGCTGAACAATATTTATATATAATTACCCTCCAAGAGATTGCATTACTGTGATATAAATTGTATTTGTAAGTGATTTGTATCATACCTTACTGGCATATTATTTACACATCAGTTTATTTTATTTGTGATATGTAGCAAACATGATCAAACATACTAGTACTGTGATTGACATTTATAATTTTACATAGTTTATATCCGTCCCACCAATTAGCTCCGTCGAGTGTTGTATCCGTCCCCATTAGTCCCACCAATTAGCTCCGTCGAGTGTTTTATCCGTCCCCATTAGTCCCACCAATTAGCTCCGTCGAGTGTTGTATCCGTCCCCATTAGAATCTACTGGCACAAAACAGTTGTAAGAAGCTCATTACCGTTTACATTTTTTTTACATATATTTTATTTAATATGTACATTCTATTTGATTACATAAGTTTATACATTTAGCACAGAAATGATTTTACTTTTTACAAAATGTTCAATTCTTTTCATGTATTTTTCTGTACCAAAAGTTTTATAGCTACATCCTTTTAAGTAGTAATTTTATATTGTAGATTAAATACTTAAACTGTATCATGAAAAAAACGATTTTAGAAGTACAAATCTTTTAATCAGATTTAAGGTAGTTATATAATATAAGTTCTGAATATACACCTTTTGATAACCTCCTTATGCAGACAGAATATTTGCCTGAAAAATGTGTTAAATACGGTCAGAATTAAAATATTTTTTATTGGAAAAAAATGATTTCAATAATCTAGCAATTAATATCAGTTACGGAACCAATCTCCGCAATGTATACAAATATTTTGGTCGTTTAGGTCTAGAGAGCGATACCATACACACATCATGATTACACAAATCTTGCCATTTAACAGTTTCTCAAATATTCTTTAAGAAAGGAATAGTTACCTCCCTTGATAGTTTTTCTTGGAAATCTTCAAGTGGATCAATTTTGGTAGGTATGTAACTTGATATCTTGGGTTTTATTTTGATATTATGTGATATGTAATTGTAATAGCAATATTTCATTGGAAATCATTTTGAAATGGGGTCGAGTTGTCGCCATGTTCAAAAGCATTTCATAACACAAGTTTATGGAGTCAAAACTAAATGTTTCTAGTTAGAAACAAAGATGATGCCTCTTCTACAAATCGATTTAATGCTTCTGAAATCATTACTTTTACAAATAATGTTTGTATTATCCAATAAAATTGATATTCACAAAGGTATAGAAATAATATATCTATAACTAATGATAGTCCTTTCAATTGAACCTGTAATTTCAATATATTGTAAACATACATAATTATTTAATCAGTCTTGTTTCTACTACTTTTGAGGCTTAACAAATTTGCACTTAAAATGTGTTGTATGCTTTATAACAATAGTGCAAGTACACAATTCATCCAACTGTGTATTTGTTAAAACCACTAAAGTTTAAGGATTCCAAATGTGTATGCTCCCAATATTATATAATTTGTTATGAGTTTGGGACTTTACATGTACTCGTTATCTATAAGGTATCTGAGAGTAAGAACTGTAATATAGTCTTGCACTTTGTATTCAGTTGGTATAGAAGTGTTGTATGGATGGGTCCTCGCACTATTGTATTCCTGGTGTTTACCATAGGCATACAGACAACAAATTGTGATATTGCTTTGTCTGACCATTAAGAGGATAATTTTTTTTTTTTTTAAACCTGTGCATACATGATTACTAAGCAGTCACAATTAAAATATATTTATGTACAATAATTTGTAGTTTGTCATTATTAAATTAAAAAAATGGCATAAAAATGAAGTATATCGTCATTATACTTAGAGTCTAGGGAATATGAGAGAGTAGGGGACATGTATTGTATCATGACTAGACAATGTGTTGTGGTAGGGAACTTGTATTATTATATCGTGACTAGACAATGGGTTGTGGTAGGGGACTTGTATTGAATCACTAGACAATGTGTTGTGGTAGGGGACATGTATTGTATCATGACTAGACAATGTGTTGTATTGAATCACTAGACAATGTGTTGTGGTAGGGGACATGTATTGTATCATGACTAGACAATGTGTTGTGGTAGGGGACATATATTGTATTATGACTAGACAATGTGTTGTGGTAGGGGACTTGTATTGTATCATGTCTTGACAATGTGTTGTGGTAGGGGACTTGTATTGAATCACTAGACAATGTGTTGTGGTAGGGGAGATGTATTGTATCATGACTAGACAATGTGTTGTGGTAGGGGACATATATTGTATTATGACTAGACAATGTGTTGTGGTAGGGGACTTGTATTGTATCATGTCTTGACAATGAGTTGTGGTAGGGGACTTGTATTGAATCACTAGACAATGTGTTGTGGTAGGGGACATGTATTGTATCATGTCTTGACAATGGGTTGTGGTAGGGGACATATATTGTATCATGACTAGACAATGGGTTGTGGTAGGGGACATGTATTGTATCATGACTAGACAATGTGTTGTGGTAGGGGACATGTATTGTATAACGACTAGACAATGTAATGGAAATGAGATATGTATATATGAAATCAAAACTTGACCATGCTCGTTCTGAGAGAACGTATTAATTTTTTCAGGCATTTGACATCAAACTAACCATTTGATACAGAATTTGTATCTGTAAGTGGAACTACAACAAAAAGCTATCCACTGATAATTGGTCGTAGCCACAGAACCTGTTTGTATACCCTTGACAAGTGTAGAATCCAAAGTCTACATATATGCAACCATGGACACAAAACTGTGTTCCTGATCATCAGAAATAACCTTATAAACCACTAAAAGCCTCAAATTTCTTTTCCACGTTTATTAGCCGCTATGTACACTTGAATTGTCTAACTCTTTGTTTTTCTTGTTGACTTGACAACCACAGGTTTCTGGCTCTTAAGGAGGGCACTAGCACGGCGGATGGCAGCCTACAACAAAGAATCATATTTAACATTAGAGAAAGCTACACTGCACATGTATAGCCCACACATAATATCGTATCATGTTAATTATTAAAAAAACATTGTTTTCTTATCACATCTTCAATAACATACAAACTTCATTATGTCTGAACTTTGATACAGAAGATGTTCAGTTTAACTTAAGTTATGTATGAACTTCATTCCAGATTACCTTTGGTTTATACATGTAAACTTAGTAGGAGAAAACTTTACTAGTCACCAAACAATCAACGTTATATGCGTGTTTTGGGAAGCTGCAGTATGCTCGAGTCTGTCTCCTTGTGATAGTGCGAAACTAATGTTGACTTAAACATGTAGTGCCACCTCACTGCCGCATTCTGCCGAAGACACCCAGCAGGACTCACAAACCCCTCACATACCAACAACAGACAAACAAATTGTCCCACTTCCAAAATGTTGCATGAGTGCTAATTAAGTAGTAGAAACTACTATTTTTAGAGACTCTGGTATGTCCCGCCCTCGGAACAGATCCTAAAGCCTTCCCCACAGGGGCGAATGCTCAACTAAAGGCCACAGGTGATGTAGTGTCAAGGGAGACATGAGGAAGAAGAAAGTTTAGAAAGAAGAGAAAAGATGGATTCCACATTCAGCCTCTAACAAACATGCAAAGGAGAAGCAGGTAAAATTCTTACACACTTCCTGCAGGGACATATTGAATTAAGGCAATTGCCTGGTTAAGAAAACAATCAGCAGACATCCACACCCCACACTATATAAAAAATAACTGATGAACCCTAACATACCATCTTCAGGTCCTTCCTGTATCTGTTGTTACCGACAGTCTTCCTGATGGTGCCCAGCACACGCCTTGGATCTCTCTTCAGCTCCATTTTGGAGTAGTTCTTATTGGGCTTCCTCCATCCTGCAAAAAAAAAAAAAAAAATGAAGTTCTATCATAGTTATCCACAAAGACAAATATGCAGCTTTTTAATTTTCCAAGTACAGTTGCAATGTAATACCGACACGCATGGTGACCCGACCCTCTTACCGAGCCCCAGGCCAGGGCAGCTACAGTAATTATAGGCTAACAGGTGGTAGGGGTCTTTTGTTTGTATACTCAGGCCAGGGTTGTGGTGGTCCTTTGTTTGTATAATCAAGCCAGAGTCGATGTGTCTGAATTTTCCGGGGATTTTATGAGGGATGACTGCCGAGAGCAGAAGATGGCTGACAGAAATCGGTCGCTATAGAAAACAAATTAGCGACCGCCGTTCCGAAATCACCGGTCGTTAGCCACATTAGACAGGTAGTCGCTATACAGAGGGTCGTTATATAGTAAAACAGGGATCACCACAATTTCAAAATGATGGGTGGAGGAAAAATTTTTGACAATTTTTTCTGAACATGTACTTTTGTGGATGTCATGCAGCCTCGCGGTGCGATGTTTCGAGAAACATCATCAATTATGACATTAAGAATAGAGATTTAATTCTAAATAAATATGCATTTTAATCATTTGCTCACTCTATGCCATATATATCGTGTAAATTAAAACAAAATAACAGCTTATACCATTACTTTAAAAAACTACAAACATACATTCCTCATTTAAACAATCATCAATTTATTTTCACAAAACCATTTCAATCTCAATTCCAATTCGCTGTTCTTTAATATAACATTGAATAAAACAAACTCAAATAGCATCTTTTACTGTTATAAATATGATAAACATTCACACCCAAGATCATATTGCATTGTCAAGTATTATAAGTTAAAACATTTCAATTATTAATTTCATAAATTGCACTATAATATTATCAGTGAACATATTAATAGCAACTATTATATCTATGATACAGCATCTACAAATCAAACTCAATGGCAACTTTTACTGGACATAATATAAGAATATATAAAGTATTTAAAGCAATGCACAAGCCACAATATAATTTCAATTAAGATATCAATTCAACACAGTCACTATAATTTTCTCCTGAAAATAGTCTTCACTATATATGAACAATTGAAGCCAAACACAATTTGTCTCTCCAAATGACATGAACATTCTGCTGTTGCACAGTCCCTTCTAGAATGAAGCAGCTTTCTTGTAGGGAACTTTCTGGGTAAACACCATCATCAGAGAGTTCAAGATCCTCTGAGAGAGCCTGTTCCTGCTGGTGGTAATAAATAAATAAATAAATAAATATTTTTGAAAAGCTTAATGAATCTTATTGTGGTCATTACCATATTATAATTATGAACTTCTTATTCCTACAAATTTGTAATAAGCAAAACAATTAAAACCATCAATAAATCTTTGGGAAAAAAAAAACCCAAAAAAAAACAAATTAATTATATTTTAACAAATTAAATATAATCAAATTAGTACATATTCATTACAAATGTACATGTTATTTTTTAATTACAGTGTATATACTTGAGGTGCTAATTCACTTATCTTTATTTAATTATAATTAAAGAAAATCAAAAACCTAGATAACACTTATCAAATAATAAATAGAGAGATACATTAGGAGAGATTCTGAGATTATTTATATTATTGGACGTTTCGAGATCGTTTTTGGAAGGGAGATCACTCTAATAGTACTTTCTAAAAATAGCACGTGACAAGAAAACCAATGCACGAAATATTCATTAGATTATTATCATTATCTAGCAAATCAAATATAGGCTAATTGTAAGCTTACCTTGGTCATCTTCATACACAATTAATCCATGCACATTTCTGTAGCCGTGGCTTGCGCGATATATCAGATTTCAGTCTGTTGGCTGCAGGTTTTCTAGATCGGTTGTCGCGATCGCATGTCGTTCACATGGTGTTCCAAAAAAGGAGCTGATACTCCTCTCTTCATGGTGACATTGCCATAAAGTTTTCAAAAATGTATCCATGCTTCTCAAACATCGGCTTAGGTATTGATATTATCAGTTTGATTATCCCAGCTGAATATTAATTCTTGTGAAAAAAAAAATCTTATCGGACCGTCGGTTTTTCCGATGTAGACGATGGTAACATTTTCTCTGATGTCCCGATCGACTGAAACCATACAATCACATCTGTTCCGATGGTCAGAACAGTACACCTACTATTAATTAATTATCACCATCGATATAGGTGTGATCAAGAGATCAGTCAACCGTATCAAAACATAACGGTGAGGCACCTTACCGAGATCGCAATTCGTCAATTAGGCCTAGTTCACCTGTAAAAACAGGGGCCATAGGTAATGAGTATCGGACGCTATAGAAACGGGTCAGTTTTCTGCTTGGAATCGATACAAAATAGGGGTGTTAGGTAACAATTACATGCGTGGCGGATCGAGTGAATTTGGTTGTGTAAGCGTGGCGGGTACCCAGCTAAGGGTGGCGGGCCGCCACGTTAAAACAGGCAATGGTGATCACTGGTAAAATCTCACGGGGAATGTTAAAACCGGTCGTTATAGACAGGCAGTCGTTATATACAGGGGGTCGTTAGAGCAGGTTTGACTGTAGTAATTTATATAAATTATGACCTTTAAATTTTGACCCTATAACCTTTACAAATGGCCACCAAAATCCAACTTTATGAACTTAGTACCAAAGTGTTTTTACTATGGGCAGAATTATGTACAAATAAACAAAGATATATTATTGTCAAGGTCTTGGGGTTTGATACAAGCAGAAATTATAGCACTGGTATGATATCAAAATTTATTATCTAACACATCAATTTTATGCAATAGATTCAATTTGACATGGGGAAGAACAAAGTGTGGTATCAAGAATTAACAAGAATTGGACAAAGTTAAATTCCAGTCAGGCATTTGATCAAAGTGTATACATAAAATGCCATACTTTATGGAGACCAATAAGGAAGACTGATGATTTATTTTAAAGCCTAAAATAAGGGAGATTTGTGTGTATTAACATGAATATTAATATTTTTACTCAATTTCAAAGCAATAACATAATTTTGAAAGTCATAAAGAATATTGATATTTATTGGAGATATTAATCATATTATATGAAATTAACAAAAAAGTTGTATAGCAAAACAAGAGGCCCATGAGCCTTAAGTTTCACCTAAGTTTTGAAATATTTCTGTAAATGTGACCCTTTTTGAACCCGCTTATCAGTCCCTGGGGGCCAATAATTGAATGCCAGCAAACTGCCTTCCAAAACTGCAAACTCCAATAGAAATGGCACAAAATCTAATTTCCCTATATATTCTACAGTAATGTGTACCTCCTCAAAAGGGGCAAACATGAGATTCCAGGGTCATGAAATTCACAATATTCACCTTTCTGGCCACACTCATTAGTCCCTGGGGTCAGTCAGGGCCAACATGTGCATACCATAAAACTGTCATCCCATGTTTTTAATGCTAACAAAGTTAGAATGAATTCCAATAGAAATGAAACAAATGACGTTCTAAAACTTGATTTTCCAATATAAAACAACAGTAAAGTCTACCCCCTCCCCAGGGGAAAACGCGACACCACAGGGTCATGAAATTCTCAATTTTGGTAAAATCTTAAGACCACTCTATCTGTGAAGAGTAGTTTATTCTTCTATATCTGGAAATGGAGAATAAGATATTTGAAATTTTAGTATTGACCCTTTTTGGCCATGCCCATCAGGCTCCTGGGGGTAGAGACCACATGATTCACAATTTTGGTTGCCATTTGGCCATGAAAGCTTTCAGTTAAATTTCATTGAATTTGGTTCAGCGATTTTGGAAAAGAACTTGAAAATGTAAATTGTTTACCACACACCACACAGTACAAAAGACGATTGGAATAGGTCACCTGAGACTTCATCTCAGGTGAGACTTCATCTCAGGTGAGACTTCATCTCAGGTGACCTCAAATCAAATTACCTGGTAGTATACATTTTGATAATCTAAAATTTATTTACTTTTATTTTTACTTAACACAAAAAGTTTTAAAGCTTTGTGCATGTTACATAAAAGTATTTGAAAAGTTACATGCAGGTGAAGATTAAGACAAGCTTGTTCAATTATTTGTTTGGATTTTCCTGAAAATGTGAAAACTCCTTACTGAGGTAACACATCTGCAGTTGTAACTAGAATTATGTCAGTCCGACATTCAAGCCGCCAACATTTTAACTGCTCTAGAAATTAAAACTAACATGAAATGTGTTTACCCCATTTTTCACATACAATAACTTGAATTAGATGCTTTATCGTCCTTACAGCAACCTGGATCAATTTAATCTATTGTATGATGTAAACAAGAGGCCCATGGGCCTTAACGGTCACCTGAGATTTGAATTATTTCAGTTTATTTAATTGACCCTTTTTGCCCCCCCCCCCCCCCCCCCTCTCTATCAGCCCCTAGGGTCAGTCAGGGCCAACATATGCATATTAAAAAATGTGATTTACCTATATAAACTATAGTAACACGTCAATGGTGACAATGTTTACAAAATTAGAATGAATTCCAATAGAAATAAAAGTCAAAAATGTTATTTCCCTATATAAATTTTAGTAAAGTTTAGCCCCACCCCAGGGGCAAACTTGAGACCCCAGGGTCCTGAAATTCACAATTTTGGTAAAGAACCTTCAAACCAAGCCATCTATGAAGTGTATTTGATTCCAGCATATCTGAGAGTAGAGAAGAAGATTTTTGAAGTTTTAGTCAATTTGGCCCTTTTTAGCCCCGCCCATCAGCCCCTGGGGGTCAGTCAGGGCCAACATGTGCATGCCATCAAACTGTCATCCCATGCTGACAATGTTTACAAAATTAGAATGAATCCCAATAGAAATAAAATAAATTAAAGTCAAAAATGTGATTTCCCTATATAAACTATAGTAAAGTATAGCCCCTCCCCAGGGGCAAACTTGAGACCCCTGGATCATGAAATTTACAATTTTGGTAAAGCACCTTAAGACCCTTCCATCTATGAAGAGTGTTTGATTCCAGCATATCTGAGAGTAGAGAAGAAGATTTTTGAAGTTTTAGTCAATTTGGCCCTTTTTAGCCCCGCCCATCAGCCCCTTGGGGTCAGTCAGGGCCAACATGTGCATGCCATCAAACTGTCATCTCATGCTGACAATGTTTACAAAATTAGAATGAATTCCAATAGAAATAAAATAAATTAAAGTCAAAAATGTGATTTCCCTATATAAACTATAGTAAAGTTTAGCCCCTCCCCAGGGGCCAAACGTGAAACCCCTGGGTCATGAAACTTACAATTTTGGTAAAGCACCTTAAGACCCTTCCATCTATGAAGAGTGTTTGATTCCAGCATATCTGGGAGTAGAGAAGAAGATTTTTGAAGTTTTAGTCAATTTGGCCCTTTTTAGCCCCGCCCATCAGCCCCTTGGGGTCAGTCAGGGCCAATATGTGCATGCCATCAAACTGTCATCTCATGCTGACAATGTTTACAAAATTAGAATGAATTCCAATAGAAATAAAATAAATTAAAGTCAAAAATGTGATTTCCCTATATAAACTATAGTAAAGTTTAGCCCCTCCCCAGGGGCAAACGTGAAACACCTGGGTCATGAAATTTACAATTTTGGTAAAGCACCTTAAGACCCTTCCATCTATGAAGAGTGTTTGATTCCAGCATATCTGAGAGTAGAGAAGAAGATTTTTGAAGTTTTAGTCAATTTGACCCTTTTTGGCCCCGCCCCTCAGGCCCCTGGGGGGTGGGGACCATATAATTTACAATTTTGGTTGACCTTTAGCTATAGAAGCTTCCTGCAAAATTTCATAGAATTTGGTTTGTGGGTTTTGGAGAAGAAGTTGAAAATGTGAATTGTTTACGGACGCACGACGGACGACGCACGACGGACGACGGACGACGCACGACGACGGACAAAAGGGGATTAGAATAGGTCACTTGAGACTTTGTCTCAGGTGACCTAAAAACATTGTCTTATCCAAGAATGAGTACATCATGTGCATGAATTATTATGGTTTCCAGATCGAAGTAATGCACAATACCTAACCAGGGAAATAGATACGATACAGTTACGTCCTTGACCTAACAAATAACTTTGTAATATAAAAGAAAAAAAAAAATGGTTTGCTAATGTTTTATGGGATCAAATTTGAAAATGTTATGTATAGGAAAATACAAAATAGAACAAATTTTCATCACAACTTTATCTTCACCACTACTGCCCATAAAACAATCTTAACAAGGGCAACACAAAGCATAGCAAATCACATGTACCTCGTGACCTTGACCTTTGACCTCGGATGTTGAGAATGAATCTGTCCTCTGTCCATAAGTCATATGTGTACCAAGTTTGATCAAGATGTGCCTAATGGTTTAGTCTCGATCGCGTTCACAACAAAAGTATGACGCACGGAACCACGGCGGTGTTACTATACCCCTAGCTTTGTGTAGGTTTAATGAAGTGACTTCATATGACATATCTATATTATAGAGTAGGATAATTATTAGGACTGACAATAAATCATCATTGTACATAATTTCACATGGATGCTCATGAAATGAAAGCACACACAGAATAAAAAGTAAATACCTTGTTCATGCTGTCAGCTAAAAGACCAAATACTATCTAATTAAACTATTATAGGTTATGGACTTTATCATCCTGGTTTCAGTGCATGTGCTCAGGAACGGAAACAACTGTGTAAAATAAGCACTTGAAAACTTGACGTATACAAGCGTTGGTGTGATCTACCGCTTCAGTTTATCGTTACCAAGCTCACATCAGGTATGTGTGATTGCTTTGTTGCCCCCCCATGGTAAGTAGAATAATTTTCACTCAAGAAAAGAAAAACAAAGAGGAATGGATACATGCTTCATAGCTATTAACTACTACATACGTTGAACCACTACTTCTATCTACACCTCACAACTTCTATCTTCAGACCTCTAATCAACCTTTGGTATGTAACCTGCGTGCGCACCCCCACATGTGTCTACACCTCAACTTCCGCCAAGACAAAATTAATAAAGCCCACTAGGTGGCTTTACACATTGCCATAATATCCTTTTGACAAAAGAATTAATTGAAATATCACAGTTGTTGACCGACAGAAAACAGACTAATATGTGTACCTTGGTTTTTTCGTGTAACCATGACAACACCCTTGCCATCCTTGGCTGGCTCTACACCAATCGTCTTGCGCTGAACAATTCCGTTGTAGCGGAATGAGTTGATAGCCTTCAAATTGTTGGGTTCCTGAAATGCAATTCGGTTACATTGATAATTTTTACAATGGTGGATTGATAAATAATAATAGATTTAAATTAATGGTTCTTAAAGTTACAAATGTATTAACCAAAGTGTTATCTAACTGAAATTAGTTTTAACATCAGAAATAAATGATGGGGTAAACCTCAGTCCTGTTATATGAACTTACTTCAGAAGAAGACCTGTATGTTATTTGTAATCTTCAAGAACAGAATGATGACCTCTTCTGATAAAACGAACATAAATGGTCGCTTGAAAATACCTGTCATTTATTTTTAACAACATATATGTAATCAATTTTCCAACTTTTACTACTGTTAACAGTAAATACTTAAAGTAGTTTGAAATTTTCACTTCATTCCAAATATAAAATTCATACATCATCAACTAAAGGCTGTTTGAAGGATTTGAGAGATTTATGAACCATGTCAGATTTCCAATTCAAACTGTAAATTTGACCAATTTGGGAGAAAAAAAAAAGAAAAAAAGAAGTCACATTTCATTTGTGCCAAATAGATCATGCAGTTTCAATGATTGACATAGCTTTTCACATGCATGCTAAAAAGGCCTTTCTGAATTGATCAAATCTTCAATTTCCTTATCCCCCCCCCCCCCCCCCCATATTTATATTTGTTTGTCTATAGCAGATATTAGTTTGGGCTGGTGGGATTTTAGTGTCTACTAGCCCTTGGATAGTAATAAGAATTTTGTTTTACTGTACCATGCTAAAAGTTCTCTTGTTTCCCTTCAGCAGGAAACAGGAGTTGTTCCTGATGATGGCCCATTGTACATCGGCTGACATGGTGACTTCTTGAATCTGTAAAAACAAAACATCAGATATAGAAAATAAATTAACTTCCTCCATTCATCTAATTTGTTGAAATCTGCAAAGATGTAAAATCTATACCCCAAGCAGAGACTTAGAACAAACTCATACATGTGTGACAGTTAAAGGAGCGGGTTGGTGTGGCTTGTACATATAGTGTTTAATACATGCTCTATCACTCAGCTGATCAGCATGCTTTTCTGGCTTAGGATTGTTTGCTGGGATTTATTACACTGTGAACAGCCTGGATCATTTTGAGGCAGGGTCTCTTTGTAGTAGCTGGCGACTACCTCAATGAACAATATACAGGAGGCATATCATATGCTATCCAGATCAATTAGGGTAAAGTTCTTTGCCCAAGGACACAACCATGATAGCAGTCTGTGATGCTAACATTTTCAAGCACTAGTCAGGACAAGCAAAATGCAGTGTTTATTATGAAAATTATATTGAAATTCAAGGATTTTCCACTAATCCGAACCAAAAATTACTAGTCATGGGCATAGGACTAGTGTCTAAAGTCGCAGACTGATGATAGCACAGACCAGCCTGTTTCTCAGCTTCCCGAGAAACACAAACTAATATAACAGATACTGAGCGTCTGGCCATGCACCTTGCAATTGAGAACACCCAGAGAAGAGCTATGTTTACAACTAGCATAGACGTAGAGAAACGGTCTGCATAACCAACATAACATCTCTGAACTAGGAATCCTTAACCATTGAAAAACAAAAGCCAGAATACTCATGCTCTATAAAATTATACATAATCATGTGGCTATTGATCCAACACCTTACCTCAAGTGATAGAACAAGAGGTGCACATAAACTCAAATATCCTCATACACAAATCTTTTACATTCACTTTGCACCATCATCGATTGGTACTTTTTACCAGCATCTCTAGCGCAGGATCCAGACCTGGACTCTTTTAGGTCTGCCCTGGCTAGCTATAGCTACAATCTACCTTAAATTCATTGTTTTTATCTTTTAGTATATATAAAATCTTGGCTTAATCTACTTACATGCCACCTCCCTGGGACAATTGCACTCAAACCTTGGAGTCTGTCCCTTATCTTGAAGGAAGACCTCAGATCTTTAAGTTTAACTAGTACTGAGGTTACTTGCCCAGCACTCTAACCGACTGAGCTATCACAACTCAGGAGGTAGCGCTGTGGGTTATCACCTGGTTGGATTCCCGTTGGGGCACTCAGCAGTAACAAGTTTTAATTCCCCCGTTCTTTCAAACATGTATAACAACTGTGGGTTGGGAATTTGTGCCAGACCTTTGTGGTCCAAGTACTGTTTGATAACAAGTTTTCTGAGAATGATAAGTTGTATACTAATTACTTATGGAATGAAAAATGGACCTCCAGGAATCACAAAACAAATTTTAAATACAACATATTCTTGTGTGCTGCTGCGAGGCAATCAATTGTTTTCTGTTACACTGTGTAAGGTCACTGGGCAAATCCCGTGTGTTGGAAAAGTGATATCCATGGTTGAAAACATAAGCATTTATATATATATATATGAAATAGGAATTCAAAGGAGTAATGAAAAATACCCTGCCCGCACTTGGGCTCGAACTAGCGATTTCTCTCTCTCAAGGCAAACATCCTACCACTAAGTTAAAGGGAAATCACCGCTAGTCTGAGCTAGTAAGGTGACCTTATACTCTCTACTCTTACATGTGATTAATCTGAAGGGTTCTGATGTTAAAATTGCCTTTAAAGGTGCCTGGTGGTATCTGCATAGCAAGATCGTTACTGTAGAGAATTCGGACTTGTGATACATATTGTGCAAGAATTATTTAATATAAATACATTTGGGTGTCATTTGAGCCCGGACCCTCGAGAGTCAGCAAGTATGTACGAGTAACTCGGACCCGTGACAGTTCTATTGATATGCGAGACGTTATAAGTGGTCTGACATGGGTTGACACTAACTTAGTTGCCTTGACAGACCGCTGGGCTGCCAGGTTTTGAAATGAGGCAGCCCGGGCTGCCAATGGTGAAACCCGGCCCTCCTAGGGGATTTGGGGGAAGGTCCCTAAAATGCAGTTTCCTGCAGTCTAGTTTATTCTGAGCATAAACATATTAGATCTTACACCAACAGGTTTTATATAAACAGTTTTGAAAATAAAATTATTGAAGCAAACGAGGACAATTTTAGCTGGACATAAACACTGAAAATGTTGGCAGCCCACAGGGCTGCTTGTCTGGACATTCTGGCAGCCCGACCAGATTTCAGGCCGCCCAGGGCTGCCGGGCTACTGTTAGTGTCGATCTCTGGGCCATATAAATCATATGCATCGGTTTGTAAATTTAGTATTCGCATTCCATTAATAAAACTTTGTTTGGGTTTTACGGCCCATCGACATCTAGGGTAATTAGGAAAAGAACTCAATATTCACAAGCTGGTTAAAGTTTCTAGTATTCCCGATATGATCACCATAATATTAAATCACATAGCCTAATTGTGACATGACATAATTCTGTTCGCAATGTATGTCCCTAGGTCAAGTCGGTCATTAACCGATAGAAATTGCCACACGTTCCAAAAAAAAAACATGTGCATGAAACCGGGGGAGCTGCTACCCAAATGTGTTTCGATGGCATCGAGAGGGTTTTGATACAGCAATAATGAATTATTTTAAACATCATTGTCGCTAAAAGAGTTTTATGTGTTTGATTTATTAATTTGAAACATTTTGGTTGAGATATTTTAAGTAATCTGCCAATAGAAATGAAGAAGCAAAGGAAAGCATGGTCACCTCAGGAAGTTACAGCGAGAAAGAGAGTAAGAAAGTAGTTCGTGAGTGAGAACTGATAAAAATGATCACACCAATTATTTGGAAATGTATTTATTTTTTGTGTATACAGGTATGGTATCTTTCAAAATAGATTAAATATCATTCGATTGTCCAATTCAATAATGAGTTAAAATTTTGATTATATCCGAGAACTCTTTCGAGTAGCGGATGAATGATAGTTTTTGCCGGAAACAGCTAAATTCTAATAAGGAAGCCTGATTATCTTTGTGACGGAAATTGCGGATAGCTAAGGTAAGTACGGTATGTTTTTTTCTTCTGTTTTTCTATACATCAATATGCAATTGTTTACTTCGTAAATGTCACAATTAGTCCTTAAATTAAAATGTGTAAATAGTCGGCTTCAGGAAACACATGACGCAGACGTCCGGACTGTTTTGAATGGTTTGTTGACCAAAGGGAGATAATATTATTGAGAAAAAAGGTTGCAATGAACAAGCTCTGTTTACACATACATTTTACACATTCATGTAAAACCATAAACTGTCTAAATTGAGTTTTTTTGCATTACAAAATTTACAATTTACAAAATAAAAAGCATGGCACGACATAGATAAACACTATTAAAATGATATTATTATATATAACTGTTTCACAAAAAAAAAAAAAAAAAACCCAGTATAGATAAGCTCTTGTACACTTGCAATTGTACTCCCCATATTATGCCAGCATAAGTATAAAATATCATCAAATATAATAACGGAATCATAAAAGAGCATATAATTTCTATATTTATGCTAACTAGTTGGGTGGTCGGTTGGCACAGTGGTAACACACTTGGCTTTCACTTATGCTAGCTGCCGGGGTTCGATTCCCCGATCGGACGTGAAAATGTATGGGCTACCAACCACGTGGGTTTTCTCTGGGTACTCCGGTTTCCTCCCACAGTAAGACCCCTTGGGAGCTTCCATCCGGGCCAACAAGCGTGATTAATATAAGTTAATGTAACTATTTTCGCAATTGTTGTAATCAGAGACCTATATATACTAATGTAGCGAAATAGCCGGGGAACTATATACTCAAAGTCCCGCAGCCCTCGTTACGTGTCCTCGAGGTAGCGTCAGACACCCGCCACAATACCCAAGTTTAGAATTAAATAGTGTGGGTCGTCGAGAAACACAATTCAACACCGTCGTAAAGTTTCAGCCTATGTATTCAGCAACATCAGCAGTGTACAGAGCATATATAAATGGCAACACCGCTCTCGCTTTCATCAGCATACGTAGCAACATCCAGCAAAGTAACACCTAACACTCTCTGGCTTGAACTCCCCCTCGAACTGCAACTAACTCCTTGCACTCCACGAACTCCCTCTCTGAACTGAACTCCCCCTCCGCTCTCGCTTTCACCCCTTTTATACCAAAACCTAACGGAGTGCCGGAGCCCTGCCGGAGCCCTGCCGGAGCGGTGCACACCTGTACCGGAGCCTTCCGCTCCGGTGACTTAAATGTGTAAATAACAATGTACATAACACTTAGAAAAACAATTAGCCGCGAGTAAATGTTGACCATGTGTAATAAAGATGGGGCATCGCTGGAGCTCCCAGACAGGTCCAGCCATTTGTAGTGGATAATAGGGATGAGAGGCAATTAATACCTCTCTGACAGGGGCAATAAACATGAACGGGGGCCGGGCAGACGATTACTGCCACGGGCGTGGTGAATTGATTACTTCACGGGATATCATCCCCACGTGTCCCCCCCCCATCTAATTACCAACGGTCAACAGATTGACGGGCTATTAAAATTCCTAAAGCAAAGATGGTATAACAGAAAATAGAAACATAGAAAAATACTACACTAATATAGAAAAATACTACACTAAATTAATGTAGGTCTCTGATTTCATTAATCATGTGCTCTGTTACAGTAAAATAAATAAAGTTTACATCTTTTTTAGTTGATTACGATAATTGACTGTTGTTGATCAGTAATTGGCAAAAAACGTTTGCATGAAAATTTGAGAAAAGTTGTTTGGTCTGAATGGTAATGCAGGTAACTGGGTCGTCTGTATCAGGAGACACCTGGAATAAGTCTACACGGGTTAGTCACATGCTTACCTGTGTAGTCTTATTCCAGGTGTGTCTTGACTGGGGCGACCTGGTTACCTGTGCACCAACTGCCATTCAGACCAAACATTCGTGGGCATTTTAGTCAAATTTGTGATAAATTTCTCAAATTTTCAAACATAAGTTTTTTGCCAATTACTGATCAACACCAGTCATTTATTGATATCAACTATTCGGAATAAATAATTATATATTATACTCTTTTAGCATTCCATAATTACATTTTATGATATTGAATATTTTTGTGATGCAGCAGTATAAAATTTTGTGCTGGCAGCTATTGGATATAAGTGTCATGATCCATATATGTTTGATTATATGTTGGGTGTATTGACAGATGAGGCGAGTACCTGTGGTTCAATAAACATATTTCAAGTTTGGTAGGAAAGGGATAATATCCCAGAGTAACAGAGGTCAAAATACTTATAGTATCTTGTAATTAACTAGGGGAGAATCAGGTCTAATGTGACTAAAGCATTCAGATGTGAAAAGCATTTTTTTGTTTTCATGTTTTTGTTTTTTTTATGTTGTTTTGCAAATATAAATGTTTTGTTAATGACTATCAACTTCCATGTATTTTAAATATCAAACAGATAGCTTGCTTGGATTGAAAAATAAAATTATATACATATAGACTTAGACCATTTGCAATGTGACATTCCACTTCCCCAGTTGCAATTTCTCAACCATTAGATATGTTAAAATACTGTTGTGATATTTAGCTTGATAAGGCTTTAAACTATGTTTTAAAAGTATGATCGAATCATAAGTTTGTCTTTCATGTAATTTACAGGTAACATGGACTCTATGAAACATTGGTGTCTGAAGACTGAATGGGGAAAATAAAAGACCAGATTCCAGCAGATTCTTTACAAATTAAATGTTTCCAACTTTGAAATTTATTTCTTGTTCATATATATTTATAAATCAGTTATGTAGAAAATGACATTGGTTATATATGTAAACCCATCCTTTCCCTCTCACACCCCATCAGTCTACCTTCATAAATAACAGGTTAAATAGTGTAATTTATCACTGATAATATCTGCACAGAGTGACTACATCAATGCGGTGGTCAACAAAATGTCACAGAAGAACATGGACAATATGAAGCATCCCAAGTTACTTGACTTTAGGGAAGTTTTAGGAGAACATCTTTATAGTAAAGTACTTGAGTATTGTAGAAATGAGTGCCATGCACAGAAAATAACAGGAATCTTATTGGAGTGTGGAAAAGAAGACGCCTTCCGCTTGCTGGAGGACAAAGATTTCCTAGGAACTAGGATCCGTTTAGCAGAAGAAACTTTGAAGGAATGGTATGTGAAGGAATGATATTTTAAGGAAGAGTATGTGAAGGAACGGTATGTGAATGAAAGGTATGTGAAGGAACAGTATGTGAAGGAACAGTATGTGAAGGAAAGGTATATATGTGAAGGAAAAGTAGTATGTGCAGGTTAAATTTTAATTGTGATAGCAGCACTAGCTCTTGATGTGTTTCCTTAACACAGTTTTTCTCATCCATAAATCACTGCTAGTCAGTGAAATGAAGGAATTCCAAGCCATTGCTCGATAGTTTTCATTTATTCTGGGATCTTTAAAGCACATCATTTTATACTTATATTAAGGACATATACATGGTGCTGTATTTGTTGTTGCCATATTTGATTTACTAAATACCCTAATACTTTCTACTTAGAAATCTGGAGAAATTTGAATAATTTAAAAACATTTAGGAACTTTAAAAAGTAGTCATAAGAGACAATGTTTTGAAGGTACATACAATTTAGCAAATGGATAATATGAATTGCTAAGTTCAGGTGAAAGGATGGGAGGCTCAGATCATAAAAAGAATATGGGTTCTTACCTGTGTAACAGATGGGATGTTTAATAGGACAGAGGAACAGGTAATAAAAGGCGACATGATACTTCACACTATAATAAAGAAATTGATACATGTATGTATTAACATGGGGCTTATTCTCTGTTGTAGTGGATCGTATATAGAGGAAAACGAATTAGTCAAGGCACTTCCTGCTTCAGAAATTCTTCCCATCTCTGTAGCTGATTCATTGTTTGAAAAAGTCAGTCAGCTAGAACCAGCATTGCCTTGTCAGATAACAGGTAAGATTGAAAATAAAATTATTCTCTTAACATGTTATTGGTCTTCCATTATTATATTTAAATAAAAACTTTAAAAAGTTTCAATATTATTCAAATTCTAACAAAGTACCAGCAGTATGTACATAAATGGTCCCTTCACCTATAGCTATGTCACATCTCACATTGCTAATAAACTGTATTGTCACTATGTAAATAAAAGACCTTATGTAGATGTGCATGTGACCTTTTTTCTTTGAAATTTTAGCTGCCATATGGTAAATGGTCACTTTAAACAGGTTTTTGATAAAGGGCCATAACTCTTCAGTCAATTTCATTAACCTTTGTAAAATGGTGAATTAAAAAAAAAACCTATATTTTGACATATTAGGTGTTTCCAAAACTATTACCTTGGCAACACAATCCCGAATATGATTGGGCAAAGTTAAGATATTGGCCAATTTTGACCAAATTTATTATACAAAGGTATTTGCATTTTGTTGCCATGAAATCCAAGCTAAAGCCAGAAGTGACTTTGATGGGTCAAAATTTAATTATTGACTGATTCTGACCAAATTTGGTGTACAGGGGTATTAAGGGATGCCAAACATCACTATATAGGATTTGTTGCCATGGCAACCTTGCTGAAGCAAAGAGTGGCCTCTTCTTGGTTGAAATTTAGATACTGCTCTAAACTTGATATTTAGGTGAATTAAGGATACCAAATAAATATTGGCTTCTGTACAGATAAAATTCCCATATGAGAATTTTGGTATTGAAATGAAATCAAAAACAATTTTCTGCTGAACATAAAGAGAAATAGTGTATCAAATTGAATTCTCTATATATTGATCTGCCAATAAATTTAAGCCCATACCTGGTAGCAAACCTTAGCCTATTGCACTTACATTGTACATGCATGTATTAGATAATGCACTTTACATTTCATGGTATCTATAATTAATACATACAGGCCCTTTATACATCTTGATACTGACATACATTATAGTATGTACAGGTTTTTGATATGTGTTTATTACCATACTTGTATCATGCATACTCTTTTCTTAAGGAATGTTACTGGAAGCAGAATCTGTGGAAGTGGAAATGATGTTACATGACCCCGAGGTCCTAAGGCAGGCAGTAGAGCAAGCACTGATGTCTCTGTCTGCTAGAGAGCCTGAGGCAGTTGAGGAGGTGTCTGATAATTTCAGTGATGAGGGTTCAGACACTGAAGATTCCATAGGAGACCAGTTGTTTGAGGCAGTGGAGAACATATACCCTGATTCAGATATAGCTTCTAAAATTACAGGTTTGTTATCATAGATTCATCGTCTAAAGGTTTAACGAGATATAGTTTCAAAAATCACAGGTTTGTTATCATAGATTCATCGTCGAAAGGTTTTACTAGATATAGCTTCCAAAATCACAGGTCTGTTATCATCCTTTAAAGGTTTTACTGCAAGTGATTCATCACTCATTGTCTTAATCTGTTGTTAGAGTTGTCTAGTCACCTACTATATAATTACCTACTGTTAACAAATGGAAGAGTCTAGTCACCTACTGTTAACTAATGGAATAGTCTAGTCACCTACTGTTAACTAATGGAATAGTCTAATCACCTACTGTTAACGAATGGAATATTCTAATCACCTACTGTTAACTAATGGAATGGTCTAGTCACCTGTAAACTAATGGAATAGTCTAGTTACCTACTGTTAACTAATGAAATAGTCTACATGTAGTTACCTACTGTTAACTAATGGAATAGTCTAGTTACCTACTGTTAACTAATGGAATAGACTAGTTACCTACTGTTAAATAATGGAATAGTCTAGTTACCTACTGTTAACTAATGGAATAGTCTAGTTACCTACTGTTAACTAATGGAATAGTCTAGTCACCTACTGTAAACTAATGGAATAGTCTAGTTACCTGCTGTTAACTAATGGAATAGTCCAGTCACCAACTGTTAAATAATGGAATAGTCTAGTTACCTACTGTTAACTAATGGAATAGTCTAGTCACCTACTGTAAACTAATGGAATAGTCTAGTTACTTACTATTAACTAATGGAATAGTCTAGTTACCTACTGTTAAATAATGGAATAGTCTAGTCACCTACTGTTAACTACTGAAATAGTCTAGTTACCTACTGTTAACTAATGGAATAGACTAGTTACCTACTGTTAACTAATGAAATAGTCTACATGTAGTTACCTACTGTTAACTAATGAAATAGTCTACATGTAGTTACTTACTGTTAACTAATGGAATAGTCTAGTTACCTACTGTTAACAAATGGAATAGTCTAGTTACTTACTGTTAACTAATGGAATAGTCTAGTCACCTGTAAACTAATGGAATAGTCTAGTTACCTACTGTTAATTAATGGAATAGTCTAGTTACTTACTATTAACTAATGGAATAGTCCAGTCACCAACTGTTAAATAATGGAATAGTCTAGTTACCTACTGTTAACTAATGGAATAGTCTAGTTACCTACTGTTAAATAATGGAATAGACTAGTTACCTACTGTTAACTAATGAAATAGTCTACATGTAGTTACCAACTGTTAACTAATGAAATAGTCTACATGTAGTTACTTACTGTTAACTAATGGAATAGTCTAGTGACTTACTGTTAACTAATGGAATAGTCCAGTCACCAACTGTTAAATAATGGAATAGTCTAGTTACCTACTGTTAACTAATGGAATAGTCTAGTTACTTACTGTTGACTAATGGAATAGTCTAGTCACCAACTGTTAAATAATGGAATAGTCTAGTCACCAACTGTTAAATAATGGAATAGTCCAGTTACTTACTGTTAACTAATGGAATAGTCTAGTTACCTACTGTTAAATAATGGAATAGTCTAGTTACCTACTGTTAAATAATGGAATAATCTAGTTACTTACTGTTAACTAATGGAATAGTCTAGTTACCTACTGTTAAATAATGAAATAGTCTAGTTACCTACTGTTAACTAATGGAATAGTCTAGTTACTTACTGTTAACTAATGGAATAGTCTAGTCACCTACTGTAAACTAATGGAATAGTCTAGTTACCTACTGTTAACTAATGGAATAGTCCAGTCACCAACTTTTAAATAATGGAATAGTCTAGTTACCTACTGTTAACTAATGGAATAGTCTAGGTACCTACTGTTAACAAATGGAATAGACTAGTTACCTACTGTTAACTAATGGAATAGTCCAGTCACCAACTGTTAAATAATGGAATAGTCTAGTTACCTACTGTTAACTAATGGAATAGTCTAGTTACTTACTGTTGACTAATGGAATAGTCTAGTTACCTACTATTAACTAATGGAATAGTCTAGTCACCAACTGTTAAATAATGGAATAGTCTAGTCACCAACTGTTAACTAATGGAATAGTCTAGTTACTTGCTATTAACTAATGGAATAGTCTGGTTACCTACTGTTGACTAATGGAATAGTCTAGTTACTTACTGTTAACTAATGGAATAGTCTAGTTACTTACTATTAAATAATGGAATAGACTAGTTACCTACTGTTAAATAATGGAATAGTCTAGTCACCTGTAAACTAATGGAATAGTCTAGTTACCTACTGTTAAATAATGGAATAGACTAGTTACCTACTGTTAACTAATGAAATAGTCTAATGTAGTTACCTACTGTTAACTAATGAAATAGTCTACATGTAGTTACTTACTGTTAACTAATGGAATAGTCTAGTGACTTACTGTTAACTAATGGAATAGTCTACATGTAGTTACCTACTGTTAACTAATGAAATAGTCTACATGTAGTTACCTACTGTTAACTAATGAAATAGTCTACATGTAGTTACTTACTGTTAACTAATGGAATAGTCTAGTCACCTGTAAACTAATGGAATAGTCTAGTTACCTACTGTTAACTAATGAAATAATCTACATGTAGTTACCTACTGTTAACTAATGAAATAGTCTACATGTAGTTACTTACTGTTAACTAATGGAATAGTCTAGTTACTTACTGTTAACTAATGGAATAGTCTAGTTACTTTCTGTTAACTAATGGAATAGCCTAGTTACTTACTGTTAACTAATGGAATAGTCTAGTTACCTACTGTTAACAAATGGAATAGACTAGTTACCTACTGTTAACAAATGGAATAGACTAGTTATCTACTGTTAAATAATGGAATAGTCTAGTTACCTACTGTTATCAAATAGAATAGACTAGTTACCTACTGTTAACTAATGGAAAAGTCTAGTTACCTACTGTTAAATAATGGAATAGTCTAGTCACCAACTGTTAAATAATGGAATAGTCTAGTTATCTACTGTTAACTAATGGAATAGTCTAGTTACCTACTGTTAACTAATGGAATAGTCTAGTCACCTACTGTTAACTAATGGAATAGTCTAGTCACCTACTGTTAACTAATGGAATAGTCTAGTTACTTACTGTTAACTAATGGAATAGTCCAGTCACCAACTGTTAAATAATGGAATAGTCTAGTTACCTACTGTTAACTAATGGAATAGTCTAGTTACTTACTGTTGACTAATGGAATAGTCTAGTCACCAACTGTTAAATAATGGAATAGTCTAGTCACCAACTGTTAAATAATGGAATAGTCCAGTTACTTACTGTTAACTAATAAAATAGTCTAGTTACCTACTGTTAAATAATGGAATAGTCTAGTTACCTACTGTTAAATAATGGAATAATCTAGTTACTTACTGTTAACTAATGGAATAGTCTAGTTACCTACTGTTAAATAATGGAATAGTCTAGTTACCTACTGTTAACTAATGGAATAGTCTAGTTACTTACTGTTAACTAATGGAATAGTCTAGTCACCTACTGTAAACTAATGGAATAGTCTAGTTACCTACTGTTAACTAATGGAATAGTCCAGTCACCAACTTTTAAATAATGGAATAGTCTAGTTACCTACTGTTAACTAATGGAATAGTCTAGGTACCTACTGTTAACAAATGGAATAGACTAGTTACCTGCTGTTAACTAATGGAATAGTCCAGTCACCAACTGTTAAATAATGGAATAGTCTAGTTACCTACTGTTAACTAATGGAATAGTCTAGTTACTTACTGTTGACTAATGGAATAGTCTAGTTACCTACTATTAACTAATGGAATAGTCTAGTCACCAACTGTTAAATAATGGAATAGTCTAGTCACCAACTGTTAACTAATGGAATAGTCTAGTTACTTGCTATTAACTAATGGAATAGTCTGGTTACCTACTGTTGACTAATGGAATAGTCTAGTTACTTGCTATTAACTAATGGAATAGTCTAGTTACTTACTGTTGACAAATGGAATAGTCTAGTTACCTACTATTAACTAATGGAATAGTCTAGTCACCAACTGTTAACTAATGGAATAGACTAGTTACCTACTATTAACTAATGGAATAGTCTGGTTACCTACTGTTGATGATGGAATTGTCTAGTCACCACATTTTAATGATGGAATTGTCTAGTCACCAAATTTCAATGATGGAATTGTCTAGTCTCCAAATTTTAATGATGGAATTGTCTAGTCACCAAATTTTAATGATGGAATTGTCAAGTCACCAAATGTTGATGATGGATTTGTCTAGTCACCAAATGTTGATGATGGAATTGTCTAGTCTCCAAATTTTAATGATGGAATTGTCTAGTCACCAAATTTTAATGATGGAATTGTCTAGTCACAAATTTTAATGATGGAATTGTCTAGTCACCAAGTGTTGATGATGGAATTGTCAAGTCACCAAATTTCAATGATGGAATTATCTAGTCACCAAATGTTGATGATGGAATTGTCTAGTCACAAATTTTAATGATGGAATTGTCTAATCACAAATTTTAATGATGGGATTGTCAAGTCACCAAATTTCAATGATGGAATTGTCTAGTCACCAAATGTTGATGATGGAATTGTCAAGTCACCAAATTTCAATGATGGAATTGTCTAATCACAAATTTTAATGATGGGATTGTCTAGTCACAAATTTTAATGATGGAATTGTCTAGTCACCAAATGTTGATGATGGAATTGTCAAGTCACCAAATTTCAATGATGGAATTGTCTAGTCACCAAATTTTAATGATGGAATTGTCTAGTCACAAATTTTAATGATTGAATTTTCTAGTCACCAAATGTTAATGATGGAATTGTCTAGTCACCAAATTTCAATGATGGGATTGTCTAGTCACCAAATGCTAATGATGGAATTGTCTAGTCACCAACTGTTAATGATGGAATTGTCTAGTCACCAACTGTTAATGATGGAATTGTCTAGTCACAAATTTTAATGATGGAATTGTCTAGTCACCAAATTTTAATGATAGAATTGTCTAGTCACCAACTGTTAATGATGGAATTGTCTAGTCACCAAATTTTAATGATGGGATTGTCTAGTTACCAAATTTCAATGATGGAATTGTCTAGTCACCAAATGTAAATGATGGAATTGTCTTATCACTAAATGTAATTGATGGAATTGTGTATTCATCAACTGTTAAGAATTGAATTGTCTAATCGCCAACTGTTAAGTGATGGAATTGTCTAGTCTATTCAAGGCATCTACAATGTAACAGTACGTGTTTCAGTAGCAATAAGAGATCCACATGCTGTTCATTCAACACTTACTTCAGGTTTAGTGTATGCAATCTGTCACATCATAGAAGTTGACAGGGAAATCTTTTTATAGTCAAAATGGGAGACATTTGAGTGAATGTTTTGAGAAGCTTGAGACTTACATCCTTCATTTTCTGTTGACAGGTATGTTGATGGAGTCGGGCAGTCTCAGCCTGGAGCAGCTCCTGAAAGACAGACAAAACCTGACTGCTAGGATACACCAGGGTTATACAGCTCTTCAGCTGAAGGATTAGACATCAAACAGGGATGTATTTGAAACATACTGCCCGACTTAAAACATTCTCATACAGGAAACCATTGTTTTCTTGATAATGATGTGGTGTCGTTTTTACTATCTTTTACTTAGTAGCTTCACAGGAGACTTGCTTCAAATGTCTGAAAGCACTTTTTGAATAGATTGCAATGCATTTGTCACTCATGGATTGGTGATAAGGTCAGTCTGTCAAGGTTTCTGCTGGTTTAGGCCAACCTTCTTGTTTGCATTTTAGTAATGCCTCATTTAGGAAAAAAAGAAAATCTAAATCTAAAAGTAGAGAATGTCCAGCCATAAAATAATTAATATTCACCACTTCTTTTCAATCCGACATGTTCATTGAAAGTCTGAAGAGAGGCTAAAGAGATTCCCATTTCACCTTGTCAAAAATCAAAAACCTAATAAATCAGGAAAACTTTATCAGCACCTTGTCTTTCAACATATGACCACTAGTGGTTTATACATTTTCATACAGGGTCGTCTTCACTATCCAACCGTTACAATCTGAGTACTCCTCTTCAAGAGTAGGCAGAATGTAACACTACAGAAGATGATACAGAATCTAAAATCATTCAGTATGTCTTGGGATGCTTAACTGTTAGTTAGATATTAGTATAGATGTTTGAAGAGAGAATTGTGAGTATTACTATAGATGGTGGACGAGTGAGTTGTGAGTATTAGTATAGACTGTGAATGAGAGAGCTCTGGGTATAATACCATTAGTATAGATGGTGGACGAGAGTTCTGGGTATTAATATAGACGATGGATGAGGCTGTTATCCTGGGTATTAGTATAGACGATGGACGAGACTGTTATCCTGGGTATTAGTATAGATGGTGGACGAGACTGTTATCCTGGGTATTAGTATAGACGGTGGACGAGACTGTTATCCTGGGTATTAGTATAGATGGTGGACGAGACTGTTATCCTGGGTATTAGTATAGATGGTGGACGAGATTGTTATCCTGGGTATTAGTATAGATGGTGGACGAGACTGTTATCCTGGGTATTAGTATAGATGGTGGACGAGACTGTTATCCTGGGTATTAGTATAGATGGTGGACGAGACTGTTATCCTGGGTATTAGTATAGATGGTGGACGAGACTGTTATCCTGGGTATTAGTATAGACGGTGGACGAGACTGTTATCCTGGGTATTACTAAGACGGTGGACGAGACTGTTATCCTGGGTATTGATATAGACGGTGGACGAGACTGTTATCCTTGGTATTACTATTAGTATAGACGGTGGACGAGACTGTTATCCTGGGTATTAGTATAGACGGTGGACGAGACTGTTATCCTGAGTATTAGTATAGATGGTGGGCGAGACTGTTATCCTGAGTATTAGTATAGACGGTGGACGAGACTGTTATCCTGGGTATTAGTATAGACGGTGGACGAGACTGTTATCCTGAGTATTAGTATAGATGGTGGGCGAGACTGTTATCCTGGGTATTAGTATAGATGGTGGACGAGACTATTATCCTGGGTATTAGTATAGACGGTGGACGAGACTGTTATCCTGGGTATTAGTATAGACGGTGGACGAGACTGTTATCCTGGGTATTAGTATAGACGGTGGACGAGACTGTTATCCTGGGTATTAGTATAGATGGTGGACGAGACTGTTATCCTGGGTATTAGTATAGATGGTGGACGAGACTGTTATCCTGAGTATTAGTATAGATGGTGGACGAGACTGTTATCCTGGGTATTAGTATAGACGGTGGACGAGACTGTTATCCTGAGTATTAGTATAGATGGTGGGCGAGACTGTTATCTTGGGTATCAATGTACTTATGTAAAGGTGTGTACATTACTGTGGATGTGAATATCTATTTTACATCGTGATGCCATGTCAATAATCCCTGAACAGCGCCATTTTCATATTAAGTTTGATGAGATGAATTGAAATAAGACGAGGTACTACATATACAATATTACTCTAAAGTATTATATTTTCAGCATTATATTGATAAATAGCAATCACCTGTCATGTGTCATTAATGCAGGAGTCGGTGATCTCAGGCCATTGTTTACCTATTACAGGGTTACTTTTGTAGCAGTAATATTTTCTACAAATTATTTCTTGTCTTATAATGGTGCAGACTTCACATTATGCATTGAAATTGTAAATTCAGCACTAAATATTTTGATATGCACATCGACAATGGGTTGTGTTAAAGTATACCCTGCAACATCCGTCCATCTCTTAGCCCTTTCTTTTCATCACACACGACATACTGGGATGAAACTGAATACCTGCTTGGTCAAGGTCACTAAATATAGAAAAAAAGTTTCCATGCAATAACTTCAGTTTGCTTTTGCCAATCAGACTGAAACTTCAAAGCGATCTACCTCAAACTTAATTCATACAGTGCTTCTTTTTTGGAAGTGCTTGTTTAGGATTGCTTTTCAGTGTCAAAGGCAAAGGTCAAGGTCACTGTTACTATAAATAGAAAATAAGTTTCCAAGCAATAATTTGACTTTTCTTGGGCCGATGTAACTTTAACTTCCTACAGTGCTTCCTAATTGAAAGAGCTTGCTTAGAACTCAAAGGTCAAGGTCACTGTTACTTTATGAATATATAAGAACTCATCACTTTCCATGCAAAATTTAGTTTGCTGTAGTCAATCTAATTCTTTCAATACTTTCATACATGCTTAGATGCTTAGAATTTTTTTATAGTTTGAAATGATCAAGGTCACTGTTACAATAAACAGAAAAACAGTTTCCTTGCAATAACATGAGTTCCGTTTGAGCCAATCGACCTCAAACTTCATACAGTGCTTTCTTATTGAAAGTGCAGGCAAATGGCTTCTTGCTGATTCTAAAGGATATATAGCCACATGGCATGGCCCTTGCTGACCTGTCAGTGTTCTAGTTACATGTAGTCAAAGAAATATGTCAAAATGATTAGAAATTTAGGTTGTTAATGTGTAATAATCAGAAAGGTTGTAGTACCAGGATTATATGGCTGTATGTCCCTTCAATACTGTAATGGGTTATGGCACATGGTTCAGTTTTAATTTAGACTTGTTGTTGATGTATGGTGCTGTTGCAGTCTGAAGATCTCTTCTGTCAATTTCAAACCAATCTCTTTGAAACTTAAATTGGTAGGTTCTATAATCAGAATGTTGATTTCATGAGTTTTTAAGGGTTATTTCATTTTGGAATTTTAAATTTGCCTTGGAAATCTCCATTCAACTCTTGAAAATCTCTATAAAATCTATCTTTTTATTGTAAGAAAGTAAGTCAATTTGGGATGTGATTTGTATATCCACAGTATTGTTCATTTTGGCTATAGCCTTATTTATACAGAAGGTTGTCCAGAGTATAGCTTGCTACTTTACCTACATTGCCAAGACAATGATTAATACTTCATTTATGTCTTGTTCCTCTCTTCACTTATAATATTTTATGTAATATTGGAAATAATGCAAACATGACTTTTTAAAGGTGAAGCAATTTGGATCTGCCTGCCTGATTCCTTTGGCTAGTAAAGTTAAGTGTATATATTTTGTATCTACAAATCCTAAAATATTTCCCTGTACCTTAGTAACACACTACATTATATTTTGGCACAGTTTTAAATGTAATACGATGAGTGTACAAATTGTTGCTGCAGGGCATGACTGGCCGATTTATGTTGTTTGGTTTCTATTGTTTATTTTTATCACAAATCAGTATAGTTTTTGTACATATGTAATGTTCACCAAGTTTATATTTTATTGTAATTGTGCTGCCATGACTACCTTATGGACCAAGTTTAAATTACTTTTTGATATTGTAATACCTGGGTATTCATACTATAGAAAAGTTTTCATTGTTAATAATTTTACTATACATAAACATGTATTACATTGTATGTCTCAACATCATCACATGTGCATATTTTTGTTGTGAACTTCATAATAATGTAGTTTGTGAAAAAAGATATTCAGCTGAAGGTACTGTAGAGGCTATTGACACATGGGTTAACATGTGAAAGTTATTTGATAATTTTACTGGTTGTAAGGACATATGGGGCAGTTGCCTGGTACTGGCCATAGATCGCTTGTTTTTCTCCAGGAACTTCGGCTTTTCCCTACCTCAAAAAACCAGGCACATCCTTAAATGTCCCTGGCTGTTAATAGGACGTTAAACAAAATAGGCCAAATAAACCAAACGCCAGGACATACCCTACAGAAGCTCTAAAGTATGTTAAGTTAGCAGGCCCCTGTGTCAACAATATTCCTTAGCTTGAAACTTTTCACTGGAAAACATTAATGGATTTATAGGAAAATCTTAAGGAATTTGAATCTTCCTTCAATAATACAGAATCCCCTTAAGTTAAGGGATATGTTGATGAAACTGGGGTCAGCTATTTCAAAGTTGAATTTTGTTTTTGTAATATATACATATTAGCAATAAAGCTGTATACTGGTCAAAACGTGAACCGTATACTATTAATCATAACTGGTTTTCTGTCTGTTATTACAGCCTTCCGGCCTTTCAGCTGACAAGTTTAAAAATCTGATGTTGTACCATTGATATCATATAAACAGATTATCTCCCTTTAACATAGGATAAAACATTCACAGCCACAGTCTCGGACGACACGTTCTTGTTGTTTCGAGAACAGTGTAGAACATGTTCCTGTAAATTTTCGCCCCGTCTCCGTGAACGTAGCAGAAACATTGGCGTCCACAAACCATTAGTGGGCAGCTGAAAATCTCAAACACTCATTATACTCTTATTTATACGTCATAAGTCACTATACTGTGCAGATATTATTTAAATAACAGTATAGCGATTTCCCGCATCAGTGATGTTTATTGAGCACAATATGGATAAAGTGCAGACGTTTGGCAGTCTACATAAAGACAATGCCTTGTTCTTGCTGTGTATGGTCTAGGTTTCGATACGAGATTCTTGTTTTTGGAACATGTTCTGTGCCCTTTCTCAATGTCAGGGCGCTAAGAACCAAGAACGTTGTTCTTATTGTCACCCAAAGACACCCAAAATGCCACGGCAACCGGTTCCATGCCTCTGTCTGTCGGTAACGGAAAAAAAAAAAAAAAAAAACCCTAGCACATATACACTGCTGATGTCACCAGCGGATAAACAATGCTGAATACATTGAATAACTAACTAAAGCTAGCATGGGTGATGCTGTATGGACTTCAGACATCACCCTAAAAAGGCTCCAAAAATGGTAATGGGCTTCAGCAGCTGCTCAGATCGGCGGCCTTGGGGTCGGTTGTTGATTACTTTAGTAGACTGGTGATAATGTTAATGTTATACATATATCAGGCGGAGCTAACAATTTTCAACCATTTCGTATGTACACCATGGTTTCACCTGTTAACATTAACCAGTAGTGTGTGGTGGATTCATTGGTGGAGGGTCCTTAAGAGCGTTGCAAGTATATGAGGGAGAGGATGGCAAAGGGTCAGGATTTGTGCAGAGAAAAATCAGCGTCTTGTTGGTAAATAGATTTCCGTATATCACTACCTGTTATTTTAAACGTGACGTTTTGGCGTTTAAACTGTCACGTTTCCCCAGACAAATGGACAACTGGCTGTGATATAGGAAATCTAATCGTACAAACAATTACCAACCACAAAAATGTTCCATAACGTATTGGGAGCTCTGCTAGATAATTTTTGGCTGCCCCGTACAGTCGGAATGGGAGTTCCGCGAGATTCGCAAGAAGAATCAGAATTACAGCCATCGGGTGATTGGAGAGAAGCTGCAGTGAGAGCATTACTGATATTGGTTATAAGGAAGGGAGGAGTCATTGTGGACGCCGACATTGACAAGCCCTAACAGCGAAATGATGTGATCGAGGACTGGAAGAATCACTTCACGGCTTGACGACTTTTCTTGTAATATGTAGCTATGGCCTAGTGTATGTATCCATACATGGACTCACCGTAACTATGGACTTGTATATTCCATAACAATAATGGGACTCTCCGAGCCTTCAGAAACATTTCGTCTTCATTATCACCGGGATAACTTGGTATTTAACGTTAGAATCAGTTGCATGTGATAAATCTGATATATCACTACTCGGAGAAAGTACGTAACTTTCTTTTCAATCGCGATTCCAACATGGCAGAACTCAGTCGAGTGCCGTTGTATTATTATTTCATTCTTTAGATTTCAAATAACGACGTTGTTTTAAGTACCTCGGCAAAACAATGAGCGCAAACTTATATAAATGAATATTTTAATTGTCTATACAGTGGAATCATTAATATAATGGAAAAGACACTGGGTATCTGGACATTTCACATATTTAGCTTTATACAAAACAGGTGCCCTCGTCAGTGAGATATTGTCAATGCGTATCACTAACGATGACTGCGTTAGACACTAGAAAGGCCAAACTTTGATGACTCTTGTAGATATTTTCCTTCTGTGCTTAGTACGTAACTACGGTACCCATGACACGTGCTGACCTATCCCGATCTTGCACGTGTGGTACCTAAAGGGTAACGCTGTATACAGCTGTTATGGTAATTAATTCTATGTACAGGGATTACACAGAAGTTAGATATAAACTTGAAGATTTCTTCACATGGCAATGAAGAGAACACGTCATCACGGAAACACCCTGAACCGGAAGTGATTACGTCATCTTGTCTTGCGGATAGGACCTGTCACGATGATACCTGCGAAAAGAATAGATACATTTATGACTGAATTCCCTGAAGTAGTTTTCTACTCTATGCTTGGCTCCGCTTCGAAAATACAGTGTGAGGAAAACTTATGTGAGAAGCATAACGGAGATAAATTGCATCAAGGCAAGAAACTCCGGCAAAATAGATGCGAGTTGTGTAACTTCAATTTTAGCATGACACGAACATAAACAATGATAAACAAAGAAAAAGAATTGTCACGAAGATGTTGGATTGTGGTTCAAATAGACAACTTGATGTGTCGTTTACTAATATACAGTGTTCTAACGTTGTAAAATGTAACCCAAGACCTAGACAAAAGTACTATATATAAGCATGAAGGTTTCTGCTGTAAACTACCGACCCGCCTACCTTTTCCTCTGTAGACCATGGTGACTGCTGCCCCTGGTGACGTAGCTGATATCATAGGATACACAGTTTGTCCCTCAATGTCCATATCGGAGAAGGCGCACCCATAAAATATCCCATCAGCCCCAAATAATAATTTCCTCTCTGGTATGTCGACATACATGTAAAATCTGTCCGGTAACTTACGTTGACCACCCCTGGGAAACTTTGAAATCTCCTTTCCGTTGTGAACCGTACGTGACGTCACAAGATCAATTCCCCATGAATCCTTTGTTTCTCCAACTAGGGCAGCACTTTTATGAAGGTAAATTGGTGCGCTTTCGTTTGCGATTCCCACACTAGCATGTTTTCCTCGCATCCACGTCGGGAAACCTATCTCAAAGATGTGACGGCCTTTACAAAATCCTCGACTCCATTTCACTCCATATGTTGTCTCCGGATCTGGAAGAAATTTTAAATCAAAACTAATAGCTAATGGTTATTTGACGTGTTCCTGTTGTCAGTGATCATAACGCAAATCACAAGAGGTGAACGGAATGTTTGATTGAGGAGACTTTACCTACCTCCAACATAAGATTTGGGAGTTCTTCTCTCTTGATTTTACCTTCCTCCAACATAAGATTTGGGAGTTCTTCTCTCTTGATTTTACCTTCCTCCAACATACGATTTGGGAGTTCTTCTCTCTTGATTTTACCTACCTCCAACATAAGATTTGAGAGTTCTTCTCTCTTGATTTTACCTTCCTCCAACATCAGATTTGGGAGTTCTTCTCTCTTGACTTTACCTATCTCCAATACTACATTTGGGAGTTCTCTCTTGACTTAACCTACCTCCAATACCAGATTAGGGAGTTCTTCTCTTTTGATTTTCTCCAATACCAGATTTGAGGATTTGAGAGTTCTTCTCTTTTGATTTTACCTATCTCCAATATCAGAATTGGGAGTTCTTTTCTTGACTTTACTCACCCTTTGATTGATTAACTACTGTGTTTTCATTAATCCTCCTGAAACCGGTTGCCTTGGCGACAAGGTGATCTGCAAATGTTCTGTTGGAACGGACCGTTGTTGACATCCAAGGGGCGGGGTCCTCACCGCCAGCAGTATCTATACATATGTTGAAAATATCAGTTTTAATTGATCTTCAATTCGTTAAATGACTTCTCGAAAATATTACCAATACATATCGCCAAGTCAATAAATTAGTCCCATCATTCATTTCAGATATTGTGTTTCTCTGACTGTAACCATTTTAGAGACATGATACACGGGATTAAATCAATCTGTTGATACTGTGGATATTCTAACCTAGTAATCTGACGTGATTACTAGTGTGACTTAAATGACCATTTTGTAAATTGAAGACCACGGATGAGTTTATTGGGCGCCATTACGATCTGATTAGGGAACGTTTTACTTCCTTGCGTGGTATTAAGTTATACAATGTTAATATGCCAGGTGGTTCCGTTATCTAACCTGATCTCATATTAGGTTGGCCTAGAGTGACATTGGGGTTTATTGATAAACAGATAACGCTGACCATTCCGGATTAACTGGTCTCATATTATGACCTTGATTGGCCTAAAGTGGTAAAAAGTTCACTGTACCAAAACTATAGAAAGTTATAACAAGTTCACTGTACCTAAACTACAGAAATCGGTAACAAGTTCACTGCAATTTTGATAAGCGTTAACATCTTCAGCTAGTGAAATATCGTGCATGAGAATATGAAATACTTACCGACACTGGAGTGCCATGTATTTGGACTTACTACATTGCCCATTCAACCAGTGTTGCTGATAGCCGCTCCGTTACCATTCTGTCAACATGACACACATAATCCCCTAGTATTGGAGTATGAGGCAAGTAGATTAATAATCTTAAGTAAATATATACAATAAAAAGAGTTAGTTTGACTTTCCTCTATTGACTTTCCTGTATTATCGGAATGGTTCGATTTACCTTTCCAAAGCTACAATTACGTGGCAGAGTAGCCTAGCTAATAGTTGATCTCCGACAAGGTTACACTGTTCTCAACACGGAAGGTATTAACAGGTTTAACACAAACATAACTACTAAACACCATTTATCACTCTTGACATAAACAGTGTCCATCGACACACTGAATCTAGTGTTAACACATATCCACAACGTATTTATATATCCCGTTAATGCATTCTGTACCACTAATAACATGAATGTTTTCAAATACTCGCATGCATTGATACCCTTACCTATATCTGACATGCCTCAGGTGCCATGTTGTACGCCGATATCCAGGTTGTAACATGAATACATTGTGTACCTGTAAATAGTACACAAGGAACCCCCAGAACGTTAAAGCCCGCGTGTCTAACTACTGTGAATGACTAGATAACCACCCAATACACTAACATATATATATATACACTACTAACACATACATATAGATATATACACTAACGCGTGTCTCGCTCTGTCCACTAGATCAGGATCATTAGTATGCCAGTTCAGTGCTGAAGAATGGTTTACCAATTATCATTATTACACGGACAACAAAAGAGGTATATTTACCGATATTTACCGATATTTAAAATAACTCTGCTATACGGATTACCTGTTTTGTATTGTAACTGACGAAATGGAAATTTTGATTTTATATTTTGCTTCTTTCAAAACATTTGTTATTTCGTACACTTAAAAAAAATCAATCTGAGAGAGAAACATACTCATTTAAAGCTATCAATACATTGAACTTCCCAGCTTACCGATATTGGTTAAGCCGGGCTATTTATATTGATACCGATCACATCGAGATTTAAAGCATGGTCAGCTCAATGCTATACCTGTTATTGGTTGTTAATTTAAGGGGAGCTTGTATTGGGCACAAAATCGTACAGATAAAACATCAGCACTTAGATATCGAAATCAAAGTGTTCAAACCTGTGGACAAAATGATTAAGGACTACGGACCACAGACTCGCCACGTCGGTGAAGCTGACTATATCCAATCGATTAGGAACTCGGAACATATTAACTTCGGTTATTCAAATGGTCAGCACCAATATATTAATTCACACGGCCCACTTATGGTCATTGAAGCCTACTTACAGGTGTGAAGAAAACAAAATAGCCGATCTTCTAGTTGTACGCCTTTCTTGGTCCTTTTGGACAATCAATACGTCTCGTCGTATTACAATGAACACTTACCAAAATCAAGCTTTCATATTATTTATTAGTTACTTTCATTCATTTTGATTCCATTGTTACTAAACTCATTATGATAATATACAGTGGAATGTTCATGTCCAGATAATGTCAATATTTGGTATATGCCATTTAGCAATGTCGAGAGCCTTTGGTCAAGGTCGCAGTAATAAGACAGGCATTGATCAGAATTATAAAGTTATTTAGACAACAAAATACGTTCTGTGAATTTTGTAATAAACTTCAGGAATGTAGAATCGATACAAGCCATTCCTCTCGAGTAAACGACTATGCAAGCTTTCTAACGTCAAAATGCATTGCAATACTAAAACAACAATACATTTAAAACAATTATCTCCAAACGCGATACTTTGCCTATATTTTCATGTCTAATATTTACACATTTCATTCAAATCTACAGACTAGAACTTGCTGGCGTTCTCAATGATTGGGAACCAAATTTGATCGTAGCGACAGCAACACATTTCGACGACGATTTATTATGAATAGAGAAATGCACTAATTGGTCGTTTGTTTTATCTTGCCATGTGGAAACCGTCAATATCTCGCAGGCGCGAGATTCGCCGAGATGTATGATATCGAACTCTAGAACTGGGTACAAGAGTATATCTGACGTGAAGTGTCTATAATAACCGGACTGAGACGCTTCCTCTACACCCTCCAGACAGAACTGTATGTATTCTGTCTGATTGACATGGTTGTTGAAGTCTGTGTCACTATATCTGGTTTTCACTTCACTCCGGAAACACTCTTCGGGAACTTGCTGAAATTCTCGACTTGTTTTGACTTCATTTTGTAAAAGATCAAAGTTAGCACTAGTAGCAGACGTATGTTTTACTTTGAACCACTTGGGCAGTGGAGTTGGGCGTCTGGTGTCCACATTCGTCATGACGAGAGCGGTTACGCAACGGGCAAGCTCTACTTTTGTATCTGCGCATGACAGGATGTACAGATTGGTCATAGATGTGCGCCCTACTGCAGCTGCTCGACTCGCCACAAGAAGATCGGACGACGATAAGCGTACAATGTCACAATAAAGATGATTTGACAGTCTCAGACTCTGGCTTACGAGGAAAAAGGCATGTGTATAATCATTATCAATGTTAGCACGGTCAAAATATCCATTCCGAAATGCCAAGAACGCTGCATTCATGAAGAATTTTGCGGTGGATCGTATTCCCAAATGCCCTGGAAAAAGAAATGGTTTTAGTTGTCCATGGACAGTTTTTATCGGAATCATTTCTTGTTTAAATAGGTACAAAACAAATTTCTTTCGAGTAATGTTTTCACCACCAGCTTTAATATACATGTAGATGCATTTATAAGACCGAATACCATATAGGTGACCGCACCTGTTCTATCCAAGTAAGATGATGGGAATTCCTCTAAACAACACCAGCCCACTGTGAGAGTTAACAGAAATGATCTTGTACTGGGGAGTATCATGGGCACCACTGAAAAAAGACATGTCAAAATAAATTATATGATTTTTAGATTTGGAAGATGGACTTTGTTTACAGAATTGCTTCGTGTTGGTCGTAGCGAACCCGAGCACAAGCAAAGGGAATGAACTCACTTAAAATCGAGTTATGATAACATTTCACCTGAGAAAGATATAGAGGATATTGAATGGTTTTCCGTTGCATATTACATATATTTCACTCATATGACAGAATATCGATATTTTCACGAGTGCGAAGCACGAGTGAAAAATATCGAAATATTATGTCATATGAGTGAAATATATCTTATATTCAACGGGAAACCATTCATTTTTCTTTTTATTGCATTTTATATACTTAAAAACATTTAAGTTTAAAAAATCGAAAAATTAATTGTGTCAAAAAGTGCGGGAATCAGTAATGACATCATTTCTTTGTGACGTTACTCCTCGTCAACTTGACGGCGCCATTTTGAAAGGACTGATCAGCGCAATTTAGAGTCATATACTCCCAAACAACCTAAAATTCAAGTTGCACATATGTATTAATGGTAATCCAAGACGCTCATTCACGCTATCCTAACATAACAATGACCACTGGCCTGGACGCTTGACTGGGGGAGTCCTTGAGACATCAGTGTATAAAAATAACTCGCCGCATTTATATTTATAGCGAGATTTGTCACGGAGGCGAGAACGAGGCTATAACAACGTGCGATGCACATAAACTACACACATGGGCGTTGTTTACATCGAGCATACGTGAACTTTTCCAAATAATGCTTTCATTTAAACATATTAACAGAATATTCGCGTAATACCCAGGTAACTGAATAAAATCAACAAACATAATTTACATTTAAATACTTAATTCTAAAATGTAGCAATATGCATACAACAAAACATCGATAAAATTTTAGATCGGTGAGGTTGACAATGTTCAAAAGCTAATCAGCAATCCAATAGACGTCCGGCAAAATCGGAATTCGAGTCTATTTCCTTTTCTTCTCTTGCTAAGTTCCAACGAATCATTTCCTTTCCTAAGGAAATACTCGTGTTTTGCCGATTCAACTCACTTTTGCGTTTTTGTTTTTTTTTGGCAGATTCTGTCTGCGTTTTCGCAGGTCCACGCTTTCGGCGTTCCACCTTTTTGTATGGACTGTAAAACCTGTCGTTGCATTGTGGGACTAATTATCAGAGAAACTTGGTCCGGCAGCCACAGCTATCATTTTTGGGAATTCCCCGTATACATTCATAAATACACATTTTCTTTCAGTTTCTGATTCACGATAATCTGTCAGGCATGTATCAAGTCCGAAAACTGTAAAAAGCTCAAAATGTAAACATTGATATATGTTTCTTCGGGAGTATGTGACTTTAAGCGTTTTCTGCTGTTATTGGAGAATCTGTGCATGAATAGCTAACGTCAAGTGAGTATTTTGTCAAAAACTAGTCAGAATATTTCAGAAATACAGCAAAATAACTAATTTATCTATCTCCGCTTCGATTGGGAAAATCGACAAGTTTCAATGAGGTGAATACAAAGGTTCGCACTGATTGGTCAAAAACGGAAAACTTATATTTTCACTGCAAAATCTTATAATTTCACTGCTCATCGCTGCAAGGTTTATTAGTTTGATAAATTTCTATATTTCACTGGCAAAAATGCAAAAAAAGGGAAATATCAGATTATACGTAAACCTCTCTAAACCTCTGCAATATGTCATGGCGAATGAAATGTGTATCTATTTGACTGGTGTCAACACAAATACCATTTTGACCGGTGTCCACACAACTACCTATTTGACCGGTGTCCACACAACTACCTATTTGACCGGTGTCCACACAACTACCTATTTGACCGGTGTCCACACAACTACCTATTTGACCGGTGTCCACACAACTACCTACATGTATTTGACCGGTGTCCACACAACTACCTATTTGACCGGTGACAACACAACCACCTATTTGACTGGTGACAACACAACCACCTATTTGACCGGTGTCCACACAACTACCTATTTGACTGGTGACCACACAACTACCTATTTGACTGGTGTCCACACAACGAATTGTCTGCCGATCATCATCCATATGTACCGGTCATCATCTATTCGAATACATTACTGGCGTTTTATATCAGTCTGTCATTACATGTGCTAATCAGTGTTTAATAGGAATGGTATGACACAGCTAGATTTTTGTTATCTACAATGTATATATCTTGCAAAATCATTATATTGGAAAAATAATTGCTTACCTTCCTCGATACATTGACCAAGGAAATGGAGAGTTCATCCTGCTTCTGTGTCCAATGTCAGTATATAGGTCAAAGTGTATTGTCCCACCACGAACAGTTGTCATGTCTCCGCCTTCGTGTACTACACACAGATACAAATATGTCACCTACCTTAGTTAACGATAAAATATTACTGATCAAATGTATAAATGAATCATAATCTGACTTACGGGATTTATCCTATACATGGCCTGGTTATCATGTAATTACAAGATGAAAAAAAAATCACAAGATGGTGGATCGATAAACATATTTGGGGGGGGGGGGGGGGGGGGGGGGGGGGGGGGGGGGTTAGATTAACTGTTGGTAAATCTCACAACCTCCTTCCCTCCCATCCATACTCACTAGGCTAGGTCCAAATATACGAAGACTGTAACAAACTCTGCAGTTCATGTTACCTAGCACATTCGAATATGTAAAAGTATAGGACATCGGTCATGCTTCCCAATAAAACGAGTAAAATAAATCTCAGGAACTATCATTCTGACTTTAATAATACCATCCATCTGACTTTGTTGTCCCGATTAACCTATTAAGGTGGTTCTGGGTGGTGGTGCTGGGTGGTGGTGCTGGTGGTGCTGGGTGGTGGTGTTGGGTGGTGGTGCTGGGTGGTGGTGTTGGGTGGTGGTGCTGGGTGGTGGTGTTGGGTGGTGGTGCTGGGTGGTGGTGTTGGGTGGTGGTGCTGGGAGAAGACTACACAGCATTAAAGTAAAGCTAATTTGTAGAGTTCAATACCAGAGTATATCGGTCGGTTTTCACCATGGTTTCCTTTCGATCCCCTGTCCTTGTCGGTGGAGCTGGTCATCGGACGAAAATGTAATATTTATCTTAGAATGACAAACCTTGAACAGCCAGGCTCTATCGAGGAGGACTTTTACATTTGGGACCACGACGGTCAACCGAACTATAGGTGAAGGTGGGGGCGATTTGGTTTGATAGGCAGGCCTGGGAATATATCTGACATAACGGTCGATACTATTTGGTAGGAGTCGTGGCTCTGTGTGACCACGGACACTAGGGTTAGGATAAATTGTGAGTGTGTTTTGTAGATTGCCTGTCAGAGAGTATAATCTCACTATAGTGAGAAGGTTAGACTGGACACCAGCCCATAACAGTTTTGTTAATAATTGCTCAGCTAAATTCTAACACTCCTAGACAGACCCTAAAGACCAAAATCATACAGCTCAATTGTATTTATATTTTTGGCTATTTAGAGTCAAGTTGATGGACATTCTAGTGAGAAGGCACGCATAAGAAATTATCTTATCGTATTTTGATGAAATTGGAGGTGTAGGTAGTATGTATAGTACTGAGGTGGGAGGTGGGCGTTGAAGTGTAGGTAGTATGTATAGTGTTTGCCAATGGGTTAGGTGTAGAGGAGATATGATATAACGTATCACCTTCCTGTGAAGTTCCACTGTCCAGAAAGGAGAACCGTTGGTAGGAATGGTCCATAGTGAATTTCAGTTATTGCAAAGGTGGTGTAACGATTCTCATTCTATCATAGGTACATCTGTCTGTCATCTAAAGTGTGGTTTGTACGACGTTCAGATTTCTAGGTCTACCCTGTCATTGCCATCAATGAGAGAATAGAGGATTGTGTTAATATGGTAGTTCAGAATGTTGGTGGTCAAGTACAATTTAGTTAATGTGTATTTAGACACACTGTATGAAAGATACGTGCCTTTAATAGATAAAACAGCAATAACAAAATCTACAAAATTAGTACATTGTATATAGTTAAGGAAAGTTTACTACCCTTCGAATTAGCTGAAGCGGGGAAATACGCTGCGTTCGAGATTAAAGATAAACAGTGTTATTTACAGAATGTTGTTGTATTGTCTCCCTGTACTCATATTGACAATGCACATAGCCATAGAGAGGTGACACGCGCCATCTTTGAATATTACGGAGGTACTTGGTCTTCTATGGTCATCAACAGAGTTTTGGTTTTGCTTGCGTTTCTTGTGATAGACTATATAAGCATTTGTAATATGACTGGAGTGTTTCCTTAATTTTCATTGGCCAATTTCCTGTTTCCCTCACTAGTACCCATCAGTGAGTAGACCTGATCGTGCTAAAAAAATAGCTCAGATGGGAAATTCCACAGGCATTGCGGCCATTGCCGACCTGTTCGTGCTCCAATCTTTGCCTCCAATCACTCAACGTGTTATTTTGGACAATAGCCAATCAGAATGCTGGAAACAAACAATTTTTCGGCATCACTTTGTTTACAATATTGCAGACGAGATACCCCAACAACGTTTCGCTACAATAAACGAGGAGGGATTAGAAGATATTTTGAAGAAAAAAAGACTTGTTGAATACCCGGGAAAATACTTAGGTGCAACAAGGCTATTCCGGCCATATTTAAGTTCCAAAGGTCAGTCTGCATGCCGACTTTGAAAACTTTAGTCAACATGATTTAGTCTGGATTGAGCCTTGGGATTTGTATTCATTCATTTTAGTGTGCGATATTACAAAACAGTTATTGCCTTTTGTGTTCGGTGTACACGAGACTATACGGATCTGGTCAAGAGTTTGTTCATCGAGGCCGCAACGAGACTATACGGACAAGGTCTGCGACCTTGATGAACAAACTCTTGACCAGGTCCGTATATAATCTCGTATACACCGAGCACAAAATGCAATAATTGTATAATGTACTCTATCATACACAGTACTATTGACTCCACAGTGTGATGGGAGACAGTAATGCACTGCATACTTCCCATTTTACTTAATCCCTTTTACTATTTTTTTCTCCAGGTGGAGTGAGACTGTAATTGTAATGCTAATTACACATGCGGGTATTATAGAAATGAGAACAAGGTAAATTAATGATTTTGTAAGACATTGCATGTCCTATCAATAATGTTTTATTTTAAAAAATATAAATACATTTGAGCTCTTATTCACACTTTGAGTCATTTTCTCCTGACACAACTGATTATCTCCTTCAGTCATCCTCGTCCTCCCCCTCCTCATCACCGCCCACTTCATCGTCCTGCTCCTTCTCCTGTAATGCCGCCTTGAATGCTGCTTCCTCTTCCGGTGTAGGGTCATCTGCTTCCGTCACTTCCGGTCCACTCGGGAACTCCGTCATTGCAGATGAGGGAATGGTAGGGTCGTACTCGGCTGGGAGGTTCTTCAGTCCCCACCCAACATATAACGTCTCAAAAAATCTGTATTAGAAATCAATATGTTAATATCGATAGTGTTTAATGAGTGGGTGGGGTGTCATCGAAATTAAATCAAAATGTTTGAGTTTGATTCACTTCCATTACCGTTTATGATTTTTTTCTCCAATAAGTGGGTATTTACTATCGACTTCACAATTGTAGTTCATGTACTTAAGCGTCCTAGTTAAATCCTATCAGGTGAATATTGGAAGGGAAGGGAAGTTGAACATGCACATCAACCTGCATGCATACAACAGAAATTGTTCATATGTTAGTCCTTCTCCTGGAAACAAGTACAGAAAGTGTACATAAAACAAGTACAGAAAGTGTACATAAAACAAGTACAGAAAGTGTACATAAAACAAGTACAGAAAGTGTACATAAAACAAGTACAGAAAGTGTACATAAAACAAGTACAGAAAGTGTTCATATGTTAGTCCTTCTCCTGGAAACAAGTACAGAAAGTGTACATAAAACAAGTACAGAAAGTGTACATAAAACAAATACAGAAAATGTACATAAAACAAGTACAGAAAGTATTCATATGTTAGTCCTTCTCCTGGAAACAAGTACAGAAAGTGTACATAAAATAAGTAAAGAAAGTGTACATAAAACCAGTACAGAAAGTGTACATAAAACAAGTACAGAAAGTGTACATAAAACAAGTACAGAAAGTGTACATAAAACAAATACAGAAAGTGTACATAAACAAGTACAGAAAGTGTACATAAAACAATACAGAAAGTGTACATAAAACAAGTACAGAATGTACATACATGTTAGTAATGTCTCTGGAAACAAGTACAGAAAATGTATTCAATATTAAGTACAGAAAAGCTACATGTGAAACAAGCACAAATATGTACATAAAACAACAGTACATAAAAGGTTACATAAAACAAGCTACAGAATTAGTGTCATAAAAATCAAGTACAGAAAGTGTACATAAAACAAGTACAGAAAGTGTACATAAAATCAAGACAAGCAAAGTGTACATAAAACAAGTACAGAAAGTGACATAAAACAAGTACAGAAAGTGTACATAAAACAAGTACAGAAAGTGTACATAAAACAAGTACAGAAAGTGTACTTAAAACAAGTACAGAAAGTGTACTTAAAACAAGTACAGAAAGTGTACATAAAACAAGTACAGAAAGTGTACATAAAACAAGTACAGAAAGTGTACATAAAACAAGTACAGAAAGTGTACATAAAACAAGTACAGAAAGTGTACATAAAACAAGTACAGAAAGTGTACATAAAACAAGTACAGAAAGTGTACATAAAAGGAATACAGAAAGTGTACATAAAACAAGTACAGAAAGTGTACATAAAACAAGTACAGAAAGTGCATAAAAACAAGTACAGAAAGTGTACTTAAAACAGGTACAGAAAGTGTACCTTAAAACACGTACAGAAAGTGTCATTAACAATGTTACAGATCATTCTACTGTAAACAAGTACAGAAAGTGTACATAAAACAAGTACAGAAAGTGTACATAAACAAGTACAGAAAGTGTACATAAAACAAGTACATAAAGTGTACTTAAAACAAGTACAGAAAGTGTACATAAAACAAGTACAGAAAGTGTACATAAAACAAGTACAGAAAGTGTACATAAAACAAGTACAGAAAGTGTACTTAAAACAAGTACAGAAAGTGTACATAAAACAAGTACAGAAAGTGTTCATAAAACAAGTACAGAAAGTGTACATAAAACAAGTACAGAAAGTGTACATAAAACAAGTACAGAAAGTGTACAGAAAGTGTACATAAAACAAGTACAGAAGTGACATTTAAAACAAGTACAGGAAAGTGTACATTAAAACAGGTACAGAAAGTGTACATAAAACAAGTACAGAAAGTGTAGTTATACTCTCCGGGAAACAAGTACAGAAAGTGTACATTAAAACAAGTACAGAAAGTGTTCATAAAACAAGTACAGAAAGTGCTACATAAAACAAGTACAGAAAGTGTACATTAAACAAGTACAGAAAGTGTACATATAAACAAGTACAGAAGTGTACCTAAAACAAGTACAGAAAGGGTTACATAAAACAAAGTACAGAAAGTGTCCATAAAACAATTACAGAAAGTGTACATTAAACAAGTACAGAAAGTGTTACATAAAACAAGTACAGAAAGTGTACTTAAAACAAGTACAGCAAGTGTACATTAAAACAAGTAAGAAAGTGTACTTAAAACAAGTACAAGAAATGTACATAAAACAAGTACAGAAAGTGTCCATAAAACAAGTACAGAAATGTACATAAAACAAGTACAGAAAGTGTACATAAAACAGTACAGAAAGTTACTTAAAAACAAGTCCCAGAAAGTGTTAAACCCTTAAAACAAGTACAGAAAGTGGTACATAAAAAAAGTACAGAAAGTTACATAAAACAGTACAGAAAGTGTACATAAAAAAAGTAACGGACAAGTGTACTAAAACAATACAAAAAGGGGTACTTAAAAAAAGTACAAAGTGTACATAAAAAGTACAAAAGGTTATAAAAAGTACAAAAAGTGTACATAAAGTACAAAAAGGTTACTTAAAAACATACAGAAAGTGTACATAAAAACAAATTTACAGAAAAGTGTACTTAAACAAGTACAGAAAGTGTACATAAAAGAAATACAGAAAGTGTACTTAAAACAAGTACAGAAAGTGTACATAAAACAAGTACAGAAAGTGTTCATAAAAACAAGTACAGAAAGTGTACATAAAACAAGTACAGAAAGTGTACTTAAACATACAAAAAGTTTTCATAAAACTTAACAGAAAGTTTTACATAAACATACAGAAAGTGTACATAAAACAAGTACAGAAAGTGTACATAAACAAGTACAGAAAGTGTACTTAAAACAAGTACAGAAAGTGTACATAAAACAAGTACAGAAAGTGTACTTAAAACAAGTACAGAAAGTGTACATAAAACAAGTACAGAAAGTGTACATAAAACAAGTACAGAAAGTGTACATAAAACAAGTACAGAAAGTGTACTTAAAACAAGTACAGAAAGTGTACATAAAACAAGTACAGAAAGTGTACTTAAAACAAGTACAGAAAGTGTACTAAAACAAGTACAGAAAGTGTACATTAAAACAAATACAGAAGTGTACTTAAAACAAGTACAGAAAGTGTACATAAAACAAGTACAGAAAGTGTACATTAAAACAAGTACAGAAAGTGTACATAAAACAAGTACAGAAAGTGTACATAAAACAAGTACAGAAAGTGTACATAAAAACAAGTACAGAAAGTGTACTTAAAACAAGTACAGAAAGTGTACATAAAACAAGTACAGAAAGTGTACATAAAACAAGTACAGAAAGTGTACATAAAACAAGTACAGAAAGTGTACATAAAACAAGTACAGAAAGTGTACATAAAACAAGTACAGAAAGTGTACATAAAACAAGTACAGAAAGTGTACATAAAACAAGTACAGAAAGTGTACATAAAACAAGTACAGAAAGTGTACATAAAACAAGTACAGAAAGTGTACATAAAACAAGTACAGAAAGTGTACATAAAACAAGTACAGAAAGTGTACATAAAACAAGTACAGAAAGTGTACATAAAACAAGTACAGAAAGTGTACATAAAACAAGTACAGAAAGTGTACATAAAACAAGTACAGAAAGTGTACATAAAACAAGTACAGAAAGTGTACATAAAACAAGTACAGAAAGTGTACATAAAACAAGTACAGAAAGTGTACATAAAACAAATACAGAAAGTGTACATAAAACAAGTACAGAAAGTGTACATAAAACAAGTACAGAAAGTGTACATAAAACAAGTACAGAAAGTGTACATAAAACAAGTACAGAAAGTGTACATAAAACAAGTACAGAAAGTGTACATAAAAAAAAGTACAGAAAGTGTACATAAAACAGGTACAAAGGTGTTATAAAAAAATACGAAAGTGTACATAAAACGTACAGAAAGTGTACATAAACAAGTCAGAAAGTGTACATAAAACAATACAAAAGTGTACTAAACAAGTACAGAAATTTCCCATAAAACAAGTACAAAGTGTACATAAACAAGTACAGAAAGTTTGTAAAAATTAAAAACAAGTCAGAATTTTTACATAAACAATACAGAAATGTACATTAAAACAAGTACAGAGTGTACATAAAACATACAGAAAGTGTACATAAACAGTACAGAAGTGTACATAAACCAAAAACAGAAAGTGTACAAAAACGTACAGAAAGGGTACTAAAAAATACAAATGTACAAAACAGTACAAAGTGTCAAAAACGTTGGGGTTTCCGGAAATACGCGGTAAAACAAGACAGAAGTGTCATAAACGTCGAAAGTGTACATAAAACAAATACAGAAAGTGTACATAAAACAAGTACAGAAAGTGTACATAACAAGTACAGAAAGTGTACATAAAACAAGTACAGAAAGTGTACTTAAAACAAGTACAGAAAGTGTACTTAAAACAAGTACAGAAAGTGTACATAAAACAAGTACAGAAAGTGTACATAACAAGTACAGAAAGTGTACATAAAACAAGTACAGAAAGTGTACATAAAACAAGTACAGAAAGTGTACATAAAACAAGTACAGAAAGTGTACTTAAAACAAGTACAGAAAGTGTACTTCAAACAAGTACAGAAAGTGTACATAAAAACAAGTACAGAAAGTGTACATAAAACAAGTACAGAAAGTGTACATAAAACAAGTACAGAAAGTGTACATAAAACAAGTACAGAAAGTGTACATAAACAAGTACAGAAAGTGTACATAAAACAAGTACAGAAAGTGTACATAAAACAAGTACAGAAAGTGTACATAACAAGTACAGAAAGTGTACATAACAAGTACAGAAAGTGTACATCAAACAAGTACAGAAAGTGTACTTAAAACAAGTACAGAAAGTGTACTTCAAATAAGTACAGAAAGTGTTCATAATACAAGTACAGAAAGTGTACATGAAACAAGTACAGAAAGTGTACTTAAAACAAGTACAGAAAGTGTTCATAAAACAAGTACAGAAAGTGTACTTAAAACAAGTACAGTAAGTGTACATAAAACTAATACAGAAAGTGTACATAAAACAAGTACAGAAAGTGTACATAAAATAAGTACAGAAAGTGTACATAACAAGTACAGAAAGTGTACTTAAAACAAGTACAGAAAGTGTACTTAAAACAAGTACAGAAAGTGTACTTAAAAACAAGTACAGAAAGTGTACATAAAACAAGTACAGAAAATGTACATAAAACAAGCACAGAAACAATAGTTAAGTAACACTGACTTGGTATGTCAGGATATTAGTACATTCGTTGTAAGTCAATAACGTACTGGTCTAAGACAAAGTTTTACTGATAAAAAAAAAGTTCACAATGGTTTAAAATAATCCGGCAGTTAAAATGGTTTTGCTTTTAATCACGTAATATTGATCGCGAATTTTACCTGCCCCTGTCGGCTCCAAATGTGACAGCTCCTGGCCAAGTGTTTGATTGTAGCATTGCAATGGAATACTCGGGCACCAGTTTAGAAGAGTGACGGGCAATCCAAGCCGGACTTTCGCCTATACCTGTTTACGAAACATGTACGAGTTATCCCGCCTTGTCTTTCCTGATGTTGAATCTCGGAGACAACTGATCCCTCGACCTCGACCCGAGTCGAAATCTCAGGAATCTCGTGGCCATCAGAAATTAAATCAACAGAAGAAAATACATTAGAATGTATAGCATGCAGAAATTAGCGCAATTTTCCACCCACATCACCCGTGTTATTGTACACCTACATCACCCGTGTTATTGTCCACCTACATCACCCGTGTTATATTTCCACCTACATCACCCGTGTTATTGTCCACCTACATCACCCGTGTTATATTTCACCTACATCATCCGTGTTATTGTCCATCTACATCACCCGTGTTATATTCCACCTACATCACCCGTGTTATATTCCACCTACATCATCCGTGTTATTGTCCACCTACATCACCCGTGTTATTGTCCACCTACATCACCCGTGTTATATTCCACCTACATCATCCGTGTTATTGTCCATCTACATCACCCGTGTTATATTCCACCTACATCACCCGTGTTATATTCTACCTACATCATCCGTGTTATTGTCCACCTACATCATCCGTGTTATATTTCACCTACATCACCCGTGTTATTGTCCACCTACATCACCCGTGTTATTGTCCACCTACATCACCTGTGTTATTGTCCACCTACATCACCTGTGTTATTGTCCACCTACATCACCCGTGTTATATTCCACCTACATCACCCGTGTTATATTCCGCCTACATCATCCGTGTTATTGTCCACCTACATCACCCGTGTTATTGTCCACCTACATCACCCGTGTTATATTCCACCTACATCATCCGTGTTATTGTCCATCTACATCACCCGTGTTATATTCCACCTACATCACCCGTGTTATATTCCACCTACATCATCCGTGTTATTGTCCACCTACATCATCCGTGTTATATTTCACCTACATCACCCGTGTTATTGTCCATCTACATCACCCGTGTTATTGTCCACCTACATCACCCGTATTACTGTCCACCTACATCACCCGTGTTATTGTCCACCTACATCACCCGTGTTATTGTCCACCTACATCACCCGTGTTATTGTCCACCTACATCACCCGTGTTACTGTCCACCTACATCACCCGTGTTATTGTCCACCTACATCACCCGTGTTATTGTCCACCTACATCACCCGTGTTATTGTCCACCTACATCACCCGTGTTACTGTCCACCTACATCACCCGTGTTATTGTCCACCTACATCACCCGTGTTATTGTCCACCTACATCACCCGTGTTATTGTCCACCTACATCACCGTGTTATTGTCCACCTACATCACCCGTGTTATTGTCCACCTACATCACCCGTGTTATTGTCCACCTACATCACCCGTGTTATTGTCCACCTACATCACCCGTGTTATTGTCCACCTACATCACCCGTGTTATTGTCCACCTACATCACCCGTATTACTGTCCACCTACATCACCTGTGTTATTGTCCACCTACATCACCCGTGTTATTGTCCACCTACATCACCCGTGTTACTGTCCACCTACATCATCCGTCTTACTGTCCACCTACATCATCCGTGTTATTGTCCACCTACATCATCCGTGTTATTGTCCACCTACATCATCCGTGTTATTGTCCACCTACATCACCCGTGTTATTGTCCACCTACATCACCCGTGTTATTGTCCACCTACATCACCCGTGTTATTGTCCACCTACATCATCCGTGCTATTGTCCACCTACATCACCTGTGTTATTGTCCACCTACATCACCCGTGTTATATTCCACCTACATCACCCGTGTTATATTCCACCTACATCACCCGTGTTATTGTCCACCTACATCACCCGTGTTATTGTCCACCTACATCATCCGTGCTATTGTCCACCTACATCATCCGTGTTATTGTCCCCCTACATCACCCGTGTTATTGTCCACCTACATCACCCGTGTTATTGTCCACCTACTTCACCCGTGTTATTGTCCACCTACATCACCCGTGTTATTGTCCACCTACATCACCCGTGTTATTGTCCACCTACATCACCCGTGTTATTGTCCACCTACTTCACCCGTGTTATTGTCCACCTACATCACCCGTGTTATTGTCCACCTACATCACCCGTGTTATTGTCCACCTACATCACCTGTGTTATTGTCCACCTACATCACCCGTGTTATTGTCCACCTACATCACCCGTGTTATATTCCACCTACATCACCTGTGTTACTGTCAACCTACTTCACCCGTGTTATATTCCACCTACATCATCCGTGTTATTGTCCACCTACATCACCCGTGTTATATTCCACCTACATCACCTGTGTTACTGTCAACCTACTTCACCCGTGTTATATTCCACCTACATCATCCGTGTTATTGTCCACCTACATCACCCGTGTTATATTCCACCTACATCACCTGTGTTACTGTCAACCTACTTCACCCGTGTTATATTCCACCTACATCATCCGTGTTACTGTCCACCTACATCACCCGTGTTATATTCCACCTACATCACCTGTGTTACTGTCAACCTACATCACCCGTGTTATTGTCCACCTACATCACCCGTGTTATATTCCACCTACATCACCCGTGTTACTGTCCACCTACATCATCCGTGTTATATTCCACCTACATCACCCGTGTTATTGTCCACCTACATCATCCGTGTTATTGTCCACCTACATCACCCGTGTTATATTCCACCTACATCACCGTGTTACTGTCCACCTACATCATCCGTGTTATATTCCACCTACATCATCCGTGTTATTGTCCACCTACATCATCCGTGTTATTGTTCACCTACATCACCCGTGTTATATTCCACCTACATCATCCGTGTTATTGTCCACCTACATCATCCGTGTTATTGTCCACCTACATCATCCGTGTTATTGTCCACCTACATCATCCGTGTTATTGTCCACCTACATCATCCGTGTTATATTCCACCTACATCATCCGTGTTATTGTCCACCTACATCACCCGTGTTACTGTCCACCTACATCACCCGTGTTATTGTCCACCTACATCACCCGTGTTATTGTCCACCTACATCATCCGTGTTATTGTCCACCTACATCACCCGTGTTATTGTCCACCTACATCACCCGTGTTATTGTCCACCTACATCACCCGTGTTATTGTCCACCTACATCACCCGTGTTATTGTCCACCTACATCATCCGTGTTATTGTCCACCTACATCATCCGTGTTATTGTCCACCTACATCACCCGTGTTATTGTCCACCTACATCACCCGTGTTATTGTCCACCTACATCACCTGTGTTATTGTCCACCTACATCACCCGTGTTATTGTCCACCTACATCACCCGTGTTATTGTCCACCTACATCACCCGTGTTATATTCCACCTACATCACCCGTGTTATATTCCACCTACATCACCCGTGTTATATTTCACCTACATCACATGTGTTATTGTCCACCTACATCACCCGTGTTATTGTCCACCTACATCATCCGTGTTATTGTCCACCTACATCGCCCGTGTTATTGTCCACCTACATCACCTGTGTTATTGTCCACCTACATCACCCGTGTTATTGTCCACCTACATCACCCGTGTTATATTTCACCTTCATCATCCGTGTTATTGTCCACCTACATCACCCGTGTTATTGTCCACCTACATCACCCGTGTTATATTCCACCTACATCACCCGTGTTATTGTCCACCTACATCACCCGTGTTATTGTCCACCTACATCACCCGTGTTATTGTCCACCTACATCACCCGTGTTATATTCCACCTACATCACCCGTGTTATATTTCACCTTCATCATCCGTGTTATTGTCCACCTACATCACCCGTGTTATTGTCCACCTACATCATCCGTGTTATATTCCACCTACATCATCCGTGTTATTGTCCACCTACATCACCCGTGTTATTGTCCACCTACATCACCCGTGTTATTGTCCACCTACATCACCCGTGTTATTGTCCACCTACATCACCCGTGTTATTGTCCACCTACATCATCCGTGTTATTGTCCACCTACATCACCCGTGTTATTGTCCACCTACATCACCCGTGTTATTGTCCACCTACATCACCCGTGTTATATTTCACCTACATCATCCGTGTTATTGTCCACCTACATCACCCGTGTTACTGTCCACCTACATCACCCGTGTTACTGTCCACCTACATCATCCGTGTTATTGTCCACCTACATCACCCGTGTTATTGTCCACCTACATCACCTGTGTTATTGTCCACCTACATCATCCGTCTTACTGTCCACCTACATCATCCGTGTTATTGTCCACCTACATCATCCGTGTTATTGTCCACCTACATCACCCGTGTTATTGTCCACCTACATCACCCGTGTTATTGTCCACCTACATCACCCGTGTTATTGTCCACCTACATCATCCGTCTTACTGTCCACCTACATCATCCGTGTTATTTTCTTTCCAGAAAAATCAAAAACAACTGAATCCCTTACATATAATTTGTGAAGCACGTACATCAGAAGAGTTTTAATTGATGGAACGTGTGTTTTTTGTTTTAGTTTTATTGTTGCATCTGAATGTTTAAAGACACTTTTCACAGCCAAACAGACTTTTCCCTCAATCACACATAAACTTTGATGCGACAATACTCACTCTGATCTTCTGATAAAGGAGACAACAATGGCGGACCAACTTCCGGTGTCGGTTCGTCGGGTTCCTCTCTGTCCTCTATCTCGCTATCCTCCATTTCCCCCTCGATATGGGCCGACACAGGGTTGTACCAAGTGTTCCTACCCTGTAAATTGTGTTTCGATTCGAATAATTTACGTTACATATAGCCGGAATTTCATAGCATTTCCCGATCCTGAGATGTGTGTTTATGGCATTTTCCGACTACAGACATATCCTGAGATGTATGTTTATGACATTTTCCAACTACAGACATATTCTGAGATGTGTGTTTATGACATTCCGACTACAGACATATCCTGAGATTTCTGTTTATGACATTATCCGACTGTCTCTACCGTTAGTTATATAAGTTGATGGTGCTAACTGGATTTTTTGGCATTCTCCGTTTTAGCTTTAATTGTTAAAAAAAATACCTTTAAATAACAAAGTCAAATAGCAATTCTCAACATTATTGTACTAAATTCCACGTAAAAACCATGACGTGATATTATGGGATGTTTACCTGCGGTAGTATTGACTGAACGTGGTGACACCATGACTGTAGATTAGGGTCCACGAGTTCCCGGAGGGGCAGTCCATCATACTCGGTGTCAATCACACACGCACTACGTCCACCTGCTGATAGAATACAAAGTCAGAACGTGGTGAGCACCAACGAGCCGGGAGTCACAAGGCTCAGTTTCCTAGGAAACGATTTCCAATTTTCCTGTAACAGCTCCATCTTCTGTTAGCAACTCTCAGCTAATCTTGTTATGTTTGTAAAACTTCAGACGACATTATTTTGATACATTACTTTACACCTTGGAATGACAAAGCTGTCACTCTTCCCCTTCGTAATGACGTACCCGTTTACAATGATTAAACACCCAATAGGTCTTCCTCCTGATTAAACCACTGATGACACAAACTAGATAATAGAATAGTGGCCATCATCCTTTACTTTTCTGAAATATTCTTCATTAGGAAAGAGAACCATATGATATTCTGGTAAAGATACTGACAGGAAACTCTAGTGGATGTCCAATACCCCAATCTACTACGGTAAAATGTGTCGACGTGCCGGTATCGAATTATGCCACCAAGATAACTCAGTCGAGATCATTTCTACGATAGATACGTTACAAAAGAAACATCAAATTTGTACAATTCGATTTATCATTATGATTATTATCATTATTGACCAATTTGTCAAGCTTCTGATTTCTGACATCGAGAACATGATAGCTGCAAAGATACAAGGTGATAAGAGAAACAAGCGTGATGACGAATCAGAATGAGCCTTGATTGATACAAACATACATTGGAATCAGATCAAAACAACAATTAAGCGAGAATATGACTGATTATATTAGACCATGATCGTACTTTGGCCTTGTCAGGGATTTCTACCCTACCATCTTGTCTACCGCCTTCTTCGGGCTGTCTTAAAGTCTTGATCATTTTCAATCGCTATTTGTAATACAAGGAAAGTTGCATAATCTTGGTGTATCTTTAAGATTAGTTGTCTGTGTCTACATCAGCAGTTTATTGATTTTATTAAAAGTTACTACTTTATAGTTCAATTACCGGTCTCCGTGATCTCGGTAAACATTTACTGTTTTAGAATTTCATTACCGGTCTCCGTGATCTCGGTAAACATTTACTGTTTTAGAATTTCATTACCTGTCTCCGTGATCTCGGTAAACATTTACTGTTTTAGAATTTCATTACCGGTCTCCGTGATCTCGGTAAACATTTACTGTTTTAGAATTTCATTACCGGTCTCCGTGATCTCGGTAAACATTTACTGTTTTAGAATTGTATTACCTGTCTCCGTGATCTCGGTAAACATTTACTGTTTTAGAATTTCATTACCGGTCTCCGTGATCTCGGTAAACATTTACTGTTTTAGAATTTCATTACCGGTCTCCGTGATCTCGGTAAACATTTACTGTTTTAGAATTTCATTACCTGTCTCCGTGATCTCGGTAAACATTTACTGTTTTAGAATCTTTGTTTAAGAGTCTCGAGACATACCTGTCTCTAAGATCACAGTAACACTTCACTGTTTAAGTAATGCCATACCTGCCTCCTCCGCTTCTTCTTCCTCCTCTTGGTCGTCGAACCGAAAGTAGCCAATTGGAGATACGCTTGTTGCCGCACTTATCCGAGCAATCTGCGCACGCAGATAGTTTCGTTCGATTCCTGGGAATGGTGGGTAGGCGATGATCTGTAACACACATAAAGCAAAACATCTCAAGAGCTTTGACGACAGTGCTTGATAGTCGAAAAGCTGGAATGGTGTATCAAGCCCATCTATCGCTAATGTTTACATTATGCTGCGTGGTAGAATATCAACGTATTGATTATGGCAATGAGATCAATAGCTAGACTGAAATACTGTTATTCTGAATTATACGTACAAAGGTAAGTCTCAACGCCCGAAAAATATAAAAGTATTGTGTTCCGTTAGGGCCAAACCTTCGCTCATTCGACCTAAACGCGAAGGAGCGAAGAAGCGAAAACACGATGGCGAAGGAGCGAAGAAGCGAAGAAGCGAAGGAGCGAAAACAAGATGGCGAAGGAGCGATGGAACTTCGCTCCTTCGCTCCTTCGCTTCTTCGCTCCTTCGCGTTTAGGTCGAAGGAGTGATATTGGAAATTTGTCCCTAACGGAATAGTTCATCCGCTGTGTAGAAGTTTGTTTAATCTATTATTAGCTGAGAACACGACCTTTCATGTCTATCTCATTGCTTTTCGCTTGACTTACCTTATCTACTTGCCTGAGTTCAAATACAGCTGTTCATTTGCATGCACAAAAACGTGTTGCTTTGGTGACATTGTTTTCATTTCATTAACATGCTAGTATCACTTTCGATACCGTTAATCGCTGGACATTGAGCAGGCGCCAAGGGTCATATTGTGTCAGTGTCACGTGACTGTACACTAGCATAGAGAATGTCCTTTAATTTGTCAAAAGTTAAATTCACTTGCATATAAAGATTGTCCATATCTTACTTCAGGATTGACCAATGAGAAAGGCCATTGTATCGACCACGTGATAAACTACATGTATGCATTATTGGTCTCTTTGACGAAAATTACACCAGATGAATAAGTGTTGATATTTCTAGCATCAATTAACCAATATCCATAATGCCTCAGTCATTGATTTAAAAAGTAATTATATGCAGATATGGAGGTGAAGTCAGGCTGTTAAATTGGTTATTTTCCAATGTAGCCGTCGACGTTTAACTGTCTGTTATGAAGTGGCAAATCAGCGAGTTTCCGTTTTCAATATACCCGTAAGTTATTGATATTTACAGTAGCTACATTCCCACGATACGTTATACACGTAGGACAGATATAGAAGGACTGTTGGCAGAATTTGCATACTTTTCTAATGGGCCAATTTCCGATTGACTGATCATGTGTCTGTTTTTTTTTTTTTTTTTTTTTTTGTTATTTTCCAGAATCGAAGCCGAAATCAAAGATTGTACACGTCAATCACAGTCTGTTTTTTATGTAAATAACAGTATTTTGCATTTTGCTTTGGAGACTGGAACGTCAATACCGGCGCTCCTCGTGTCAACAGTACAAGACATTACTCCATAAGAGAGTATCAGACAACACCGGTAACTGGTTGGCTAGACTGTTTAACGTTAAGTTAACGTATTTGGTCATTGAAATAAGGCAGTGCCTTCTTAAATAGTGTCGAATCTAGAACGTGTAATAGTACTATTGACTGAGATTACGTCAAATTGGCATGCCAAGTCTCCCGATCCACAATATAGACTCCAGGATGTGTCAACGGGGGAAGCAATTTTAGCGCTAAAAATAAAGTACTGAGTGTTCATTGTAGTATTTCACTACGTAGCCTTCCTCACATAGACGATCTGTGGGTATAATACAGTACATAGCCTTCCTCACATAGACGATCTGGGGGTATAATACAGTACATAACCTTCCTCACACGGACGATCTGGGGTATAATACAGTACACAGCCTTCCTCGCATAGACGATCTGGGGGTATAATACAGTACATAGCCTTCCTCACATAGACGATCTGGGGGTATACTACAGTACATAACCTTCCTCACATAGACGATCTGGGGGTATAATACAGTACATAGCCTTCCTCACATAGACGATCTGGGGGTATAATACAGTACATAGCCTTCCTCACATAGACGATCTGGGGGTATAATACAGTACATAGCCTTCCTTACATAGACGATCTGGGGGTATAATACAGTACATAACCTTCCTCACATAGACGATCTGGGGGTATAATACAGTACATAACCTTCCTCACACGGACGATCTGGGGTATAATACAGTACACAGCCTTCCTCACATAGACGATCTGGGGGTATAATACAGTACATAGCCTTCCTCACATAGACGATCTGGGGGTATAATACAGTACACAGCCTTCCTCACATAGACGATCTAGGGGTATAATACAGTACATAGCCTTCCTCACACGGACGATCTATGGGTATAATACAGTACATAGCCTTCCTCACATAGACGATCTGGGGGTATAATACAGTACATAGCCTTCCTCACATAGACGATCTGGGGGTATAATACAGTACATAGCCTTCCTCACATAGACGATCTGGGGGTATAATACAGTACATAGCCTTCCTCACATAGACGATCTGGGGGTATAATACAGTACATAGCCTTCCTTACATAGACGATCTGGGGGTATAATACAGTACATAGCCTTCCTCACATAGACGATCTGGGTGTATAATACAGTACATAGCCTTCCTCACATAGACGATCTGGGGGTATAATACAGTACGTAGCCTTCCTCACATAGACGATCTGGGGGTATAATACAGTACATGGCCTTCCTCACATAGACGATCTGGGGGTATAATACAGTACACAGCCTTCCTCACATAGACGATCTGGGGGTATAATACAGTACATAGCCTTCCTCACATAGACGATCTGGGGGTATAATACAGTACATGGCCTTCCTCACATAGACGATCTGGGGGTATAATACAGTACATAGCCTTCCTCACATAGACGATCTGGGGGTATAATACAGTACATAGCCTTCCTCACATAGACGATCTGTGGGTATAATACAGTACATAGCCTTCCTCACATAGACGATCTGTGGGTATAATACAGTACATAGCCTTCCTCACATAGACGATCTGGGGGTATAATACAGTACATAGCCTTCCTCACATGGACGATCTGTGGGTATAATACAGTACATAGCCTTCCTCACATAGACGATCTGGGGGTATAATACAGTACATAGCCTTCCTCACATAGACGATCTGGGGGTATAATACAGTACATAGCCTTCCTCACATAGACGACCTGTGGGTATAATACAGTACATAGCCTTACTCACATAGACGATCTGGGGGTTTAATACAGTACATAGCCTTCATCACATAGAAGATCTGGGGGTATAATACAGTACATAGCCTTCCTCACATAGACGATCTGGGGGTATAATACAGTACATAGCCTTCCTCACATAGACGATCTGGGGGTATAATACAGTACATAGCCTTCCTCACATAGACGATCTGTGGGTATAATAGAGTACATAGCCTTCCTCACATAGACGATCTGTGGGTATAATACAGTACATAGCCTTCCTCACATAGACGATCTGGGGGTATAATACAGTACATAGCCTTCCTCACATAGACGACCTGTGGGTATAATACAGTACATAGCCTTACTCACATAGACGATCTGGGGGTATAATACAGTACATAGCCTTCCTCACATAGACGATCTGGGGGTATAATACAGTACATAGCCTTCCTCACATAGACGATCTGGGGGTATAATACAGTACATAGCCTTCCTCACATAGACGATCTGGGGGTATAATACAGTACATAGCCTTCATCACATGGACGATCTGGGGGTATAATACAGTACATGGCCTTCCTCACATAGACGATCTGTGGGTATAATACAGTACATAGCCTTCCTCACATAGACGATCTGGGGGTATAATACAGTACATGGCCTTCCTCACATAGACGATCTGTGGGTATAATACAGTACATAGCCTTCCTCACATAGAAGATCTGGGGGTATAATACAGTACATAGCCTTCCTCACATAGACGATCTGGGGGTATAATACAGTACATAGCCTTCCTCATACGGACGATCTGGGGGTATAATACAGTACATAGCCTTCCTAACATAGACGATCTGGGGGTATAATACAGTACATTACCTTCCTCACATAGACGATCTGGGGGTATAATACAGTACGTAGCCTTCCTCACATAGACGATCTGGGGGTATAATACAGTACATAGCCTTCCTCACATGGACGATCTGGGGGTATAATACAGTACATAGCCTTCCTCACATAGACGATCTGGGGGTATAATACAGTACACAGCCTTCCTCACATAGACGATCTGGGGGTATAATACAGTACATAGCCTTCCTCATACGGACGATCTGGGGGTATAATACAGTACATAGCCTTCCTAACATAGACGATCTGGGGGTATAATACAGTACATTACCTTCCTCACATAGACGATCTGGGGGTATAATACAGTACGTAGCCTTCCTCACATAGACGATCTGGGGGTATAATACAGTACATAGCCTTCCTCACATGGACGATCTGGGGGTATAATACAGTACATAGCCTTCCTCACATAGACGATCTGGGGGTATAATACAGTACACAGCCTTCCTCACATAGACGATCTGGGGGTATAATACAGTACATAGCCTTCCTCACATAGACGATCTGGGGTATAATACAGTACATAGCCTTCCTCACATAGACGATCTGGGGGTATAATACAGTACATAGCCTTCCTCACATAGACGATCTGGGGGTATAATACAGTACATAACCTTCCTCACATAGACGATCTGGGGGTATAATACAGTACATAGCCTTCCTCATACGGACGATCTGGGGGTATAATACAGTACATAGCCTTCCTCACATAGACGATCTGGGGGTATAATACAGTACATAGCCTTCCTCACATAGACGATCTGGGGGTATAATACAGTACATAGCCTTCCTCACATAGACGATCTGGGGGTATAATACAGTACATAGCCTTCCTCACATAGACGATCTGGGGGTATAATACAGTACATAGCCTTCCTTACATAGACGATCTGGGGGTATAATACAGTACACAGCCTTCCTCACATAGACGATCTGGGGGTATAATACAGTACATAGCCTTCATCACATGGACGATCTGGGGGTATAATACAGTACATGGCCTTCCTCACATAGACGATCTGTGGGTATAATACAGTACATAGCCTTCCTCACATAGACGATCTGGGGGTATAATACAGTACATAGCCTTCCTCACATAGACGATCTGGGGGTATAATACAGTACATAGCCTTCCTCACATAGACGATCTGGGGGTAAGCTTATAATACAGTTTATTGCATTTTTGCCAGTGAAATATAGAGATTGATGACACTAATAAAACTTATATTTTCACTGCAGCGATGAGCAGTGAAAATATAAGATTTAACAGTGAAAATATAAGTTTTGCAGTGAAAATATCAGTTTTCCGGTTTTGATCAATCACAGCGGACCTTTGTATTCACCTCGTTGAAATTTGCCGATTTTTCCAATCGAAGCGGAGATAGATAAATTGGTTATTTTGCTGTATTTCTGAAATATTCTGACTAGTTTTTGACTAAATACTCACTTGACGCTAGTTAATCATGCACAGATTCTCCGATAACAGCAGAAAACGCTTACATTGCGCTGATCAGCCATTTCAAAATGGCGCCGTCATGTTGACGTTGAGTAACGTCACAAAGAGATGACGTCATTACTGATTCCCGCACTTTTTGACTATTAATTTTTCGATTTTTAAAATTTTGTTTTTAAGTTTATGAAATGCAATAAAAAGAAAATTGAATGGTTTCCCGTTAAATATAACATATATTTCACTCGTATGACAGAATATTACGATATTTTTCACTCGTGCTTCACACTCGTGAAAATATCGATATTCTGTCATACTCGTGAAATATATGTTATATTAAACGGGGAACCATTCAATATCCTCTATATATAGACTTTCTGACAAAGACGATATTGAGTATAATACAATACATAGACTTTCTCACTTGTGCGAATATTCAACTAGAAAAACAGAAGTAGCATTGATCACTATCGTATACCCGTTACAGAACGGTCTTTTCAAGATGGCGGGCCATCATGTTCACAGATGATTAGTTGTGTCTTTAAGCTACACAATTCATAGACATGAATTCATAAACAACTGTGAATCCTTCGCAAAGTTACGCGAACTGTAAAATACTGCATAGAGGCTTGATTCATCATGAGTTTTTGCTCATATCAATAATCAAAACAGACAAAATGTTTATCTTCATATCAGAAAGACTCCCTGATGACAATATGATGTTTACGCTCACAGTCCTATGGAATTTTCAAAAAACATAGAAAAAACATTTTGTATACGTTTCGAATTAGTCTCCCAAATAGTCTATTGATTTTTAAGGTACATGTATATTTGAATAGATTGTAGTCCACTAAAATGGTCTACACACTTTTTAGGTATATTTGGACTAAGAGCAAGCACATTTGCTAATTTTAGTTATTAGGTATTGGGCATAAACCAGTCCCCATTGCATTCGGCTAACCTCGGCTGATTCCGGCATCTATTAATGTATGCACGGAATCTGTCGAGATGTGACGAGTGTCCCCATGGGTCAAGACGCTCGCAGACACTGCTTGCCACCTACCGGATCATCCAGTGTGCCGGTGAAGTACCGCCGGATTTGCCGTGCTGCCACCACCTGTGCTGGAGTGATATGAGGCAATCTCTCCCAGGGTAATCCAGCTGTCAAAATCAACCAATATTTCAAAATACACCAAAGTTCACATTTGATCTGTAGACAGAAACTATAACCGACTCTGTAATTGGAATTTTACACCCTCGATCGCATGAAACAGTCGGCACGAAATGAAGCTTGGACTCCTAATAGCATTGCCTCTTATGAACGAAATTTTATATTGCAAAAAAGAACTCAGGCGTCTTCTCAATGCGACCCTCATCTATTATTTAGGCCCATTTCTCTATTCGTATTGAGATGGGCTTTGGCCGTTAAAAAGCAGTGTGTTCTCTGTAGCAACGACCCCATGTGTGATGACGTCATTCAAATGAATATAACCATCGCTTAATATCGAGAAGGAGACAACAACACATGGATCACGTGAACTTTGTACAAACCACTGTCCCGTACATAGGACATGTGTAACCAATGACAGAATACATGGAACAATTGACATGTTAACAGACTATAGTGTCTTACTTCTAAACTTCTCATAACATGTAAACAGGCTATGGTGTCTTACTTCTAAACTTCTCATAACATGTAAACAGACTATAGTGTCTTACTTCTAAACTTCTCATAACATGTAAACAGGCTTTGGTGTCTTATCTATAAACTTCTCATAACATATAAACAGGCTATGGTGTCTTATCTATAAACTTCTCATAACATGTAAACAGGATATGGTGTCTTATCTATAAACTTCTCATAACATGTAAACAGACTGTAGTGTCTTATCTATAAACTTCTCATAACATGTAAACAGGCTGTGGTGTCTTACTTCTAAACTTCTCATAACATATAAACAGGCTATAGTGTCTTATCTATAAACTTCTCATAACATATAAACATGCTATGGTGTCTTACTTCTAAACTTCTCATAACATGTAAACAGACTGTAGTGTCTTACTTCTAAACTTCTCATAACATGTAAACAGACTGTAGTGTCTTATCTATAAACTTCTCATAACATATAAACAGGCTATAGTGTCTAATCCTAAACTTCTCATAACATGTAAACAGGCTATAGTGTCTTATCTGTAAACTTCTCATAACATGTAAACAGACTATAGTGTCTTACTTCTAAACTTCTCATAACATGTAAACAGGCTTTGGTGTCTTATCTATAAACTTCTCATAACATATAAACAGGCTATGGTGTCTTATCTATAAACTTCTCATAACATGTAAACAGGATATGGTGTCTTATCTATAAACTTCTCATAACATGTAAACAGACTGTAGTGTCTTATCTATAAACTTCTCATAACATGTAAACAGGCTGTGGTGTCTTACTTCTAAACTTCTCATAACATATAAACAGGCTATAGTGTCTTATCTATAAACTTCTCATAACATATAAACATGCTATGGTGTCTTACTTCTAAACTTCTCATAACATGTAAACAGACTGTAGTGTCTTACTTCTAAACTTCTCATAACATGTAAACAGACTGTAGTGTCTTATCTATAAACTTCTCATAACATATAAACAGGCTGTGGTGTCTTATCTATAAACTTCTCATAACATGTAAACAGGCTATAGTGTCTAATCCTAAACTTCTCATAACATGTAAACAGGCTATAGTGTCTTATCTGTAAACTTCTCATAACATGTAAACAGACTATAGTGTCTTACTTCTAAACTTCTCATAACATATAAACAGACTGTGGTGTCTTATCTATAAACTTCTCATAACATATAAACATGCTATGGTGTCTTACTTCTAAACTTCTCATAACATGTAAACAGACTGTAGTGTCTTACTTCTAAACTTCTCATAACATGTAAACAGACTATAGTGTCTTATCTATAAACTTCTCATAACATGTAAACAGGCTATAGTGTCTTATCTATAAACTTCTCATAACATGTAAACAGGCTATAGTGTCTTACTTCTAAACCTCTCATAACATGTAAACAGGCTATGGTGTCTTATCTATAAACTTCTCATAACATGTAAACAGGCTATAGTGTCTTATCTATAAACTTCTCATAACATGTAAACAGGCTGTGGTGTCTTACTTCTAAACTTCTCATAACATGTAAACAGGCGATGGGGTCTTACTTCTAAACTTCTCATAACATGTAAACAGGCGATGGGGTCTTACTTCTAAACTTCTCATAACATGTAAACAGGCGGCGTGTCTTATCTATAAACTTCTCATAACATGTAAACAGGCGGCGTGTCTTATCTATAAACTTCTCATAACATGTAAACATGCTATAGTGTCTTACTTCTAAACTTCTCATAACATGTAAACAGGCTTGTAGTGTCTTATCTATAAACTTCTCATAACATGTAAACAGGCTGTGGTGTCTTATCTATAAACTTCTCATAACATGTAAACAGGCTGTGGTGTCTTACTTCTAAACTTCTCATAACATGTAAACAGGCTGTGGTGTCTTATCTATAAACTTCTCATAACATGTAAACAGGCTATAGTGTCTTATCTATAAACTTCTCATAACATGTAAACAGGCTGTGGTGTCTTATCTATAAACTTCTCATAACATGTAAACAGGCTGTGGTGTCTTATCTATAAACTTCTCATAACATGTAAACAGGTTTGTAGTGTCTTATCTATAAACTTCTCATAACATGTAAACAGGCTGTGGTGTCTTATCTATTAACTTCTCATAACATGTAAACAGGCTATAGTGTCTTATCTATAAACTTCTCATAACATGTAAACAGGCTGTGGTGTCTTCTCAACTGGCTTCTTATTACGCGCGCATATACCCATCTATATCCCGTGTAGTGAAGGACAATATCAAACTATCCGGATTTATTTCTATACCACCCGACCCGGAAGTATATCTTGTCATAAGGTTAAAGTAACGAAATGTTCTTAACGTATTGTCATTTCTGGTACTATCATATCACTTAAAACCCCACTCTTAAATGACCTTTGACCTGCTGACCGGATGGAGTATGATTGGCTACCAGATATCAAGCACTACATTGCCATATCGTGGGGATGGGAGTAGGGGAATACCAGATGATAAACTGATTTATATCTATACGACCTGTCTTCAACAATTGACAATCTACATCATTGGTAATGCCGTCTGTCATAAAATCATTACAGCGTTATTACCCATGGTAACCAAGTATGTTTTGGTTCCCAAGCCTCTCTCAGCATCCCTCCTATTCATCCCCAATAATTACAAGTTATAGCAATCAGACTGGAGTATGTTATTTATATTCTCTCGAGTGTCGCCACTAATCAGAAGTGTCCCTACGTCCTGGCTCATTCTCTCACCCAATAAGTAGACAAGTAGCACATTTTAATGAAAGAGTGTTTGCTATGGTGTCTGGTAAGGGCCGAATACCAAATTATCATTTAATTGTACCTCGCTCCGTCAACCTTTACTACCATGCCGGAAGCGAGGACATGTAGAGTTAATAAAATGTCAGACTGGTATGGCTTTATCTTAGTTCGAAATTCTCATTCCTTCACGTTCATGTAAAGCATGTGAGAATTGGTACGGTGCTTTATGTTAGCCGAGTGTCATATATATAGGAGGTCATTCAAAAGTAAGCTTACGTTCGGAACATACAAAGTAGATCTTCTTATTAAGACCGGTTCCTAAAGCTTCACACGGGATTTTTGGATTTGGCTTATATGTTGGTTTGATGTCATCGGATGTAGATAGCTCTGAAATGGAAATATACTTACAAGTATATACAAACAATCAACGGCAACACGGCACACAATTACACTTCTAAGTCAAACCAATATTGTCAACAACATCACAAGGGGGAAGCTGATTAATCGATTGTGGTAGCTTGTAAATATTCTATTAAAGTATTGCATTTGAAGTCGTAATAAACCGCGCCTATATAAAACTACCGGCCTGCCACTGCCAATGTCTTCTCCCTAGGTGTTGGTAATATGGAATTATTGAATGATCAATCCAAGACAACTGTAGACAGGCACATGCAAGTTAAAGTTTAAACGAGAATTGCGTTTCTAAATTCGTTTAACTGTCGACGCCCTTATACTGTGAAACGCATAATCAATAACATTAAAACGATAAATTCAACTGATCTTAAACAAACTCCATATTCACGTGTTCATGTTGAAAATCATTCGTGGGATAAATCCTTATGTCTGCTTTCAACTTGTATTGTTATACCTAACGTTATCTATTTAACAGCTGATCTGTCGTCAGCCGACCGCAACACAGACAGTTGTCCATCTAGTGTCATACAGGCTGATGTCATCCTACCACCATACAGGCTGATACCATCCTACCATCATACAGGCTGATGTCAACCTACCATCATACAGGCTGATGTCAACCTACCACCATACAGGCTGATACCATCCTACCATCATACAGGCTGATGTCAACCTACCATCATACAGGCTGATGCCAACCTACCACCATACAGGCTGATACCATCCTACCATCATACAGGCTGATGTCAACCTACCATCATACAGGCTGATGTCAACCTACCATCATACAGGCTGATACCATCCTACCATCATACAGGCTGATGTCAACCTACCATCATACAGGCTGATGTCAACCTACCATCATACAGGCTGATACCATCCTACCATCATACAGGCTGATGTCAACCTACCACCATACAGGCTGATACCATCCTACCATCATACAGGCTGATGTCAACCTACCATCATACAGGCTGATACCATCCTACCATCATACAGGCTGATGTCAACCTACCATCATACAGGCTGATGTCAACCTACCATCATACAGGCTGATACCATCCTACCATCATACAGGCTGATGTCAACCTACCATCATACAGGCTGATACCATCCTACCATCATACAGGCTGATGTCAACCTACCACCATACAGACTGATGTCAACCTGTCACCATACAGACTGATGTCAACCAACCACCATACAGACTGATGTCAACCTACCACCACAGAGACTGATGTCAACATACTACCATACAGACTGATGTCAACCTACCACCACACAGACTGATGTCAACCAACCACCATACAGGCTGATGTCAACCTACCACCACAGAGACTGATGTCAACCTACCACAATACAGGCTGATACCATCCTTCCACAATACAGACTGATGTCAACCAACCACAATACAGACTGATGTCAACCAACCACAATACAGACTGATGTCAACCTACCACAATACAGACTGATGTCAACCAACCACAATACAGACTGATGTCAACCTACCACCACAGAGACTGATGTCAACCTACCATCATACAGGCTGATACCATCCTTCCACAATACAGACTGATGTCAACCAACCACAATACAGACTGATGTCAACCTACCACCATATAGACTGATGTCAACCTACCATCATACAGGCTGATGTCAACCTACCATCATACAGGCTGATGTCAACCTACCACAATACAGACTGATGTCAACCAACCACAATACAGACTGATGTCAACCTACCACCTTACAGGCTGATGTCAACCTACCACCATACAGACGGATGTCAACCTATCATCACACAGACTGATGTCAACCTGTCACCACACAGGCTGATGTCCACCTACCACAATACAGGCTGATGTCAACCAACCACACAGACTGATGTCAACCTACCACCATACAGGCTGATGTCAACCTACCATCATACAGGCTGATGTCAACCTACCATCATACAGGCTTATGTCAACCTACCACCACACACTCTGGTGTCAACCACCCACCATATAGACTGATGTCAACCTACCACAATACAGACTGATGTCAACCTATCACAATACAGACTGATGTCAACCTACCACCATACAGGCTGATGTCAACCTATCACAATACAGACTGATGTCAACCAACCCCAATACAGACTGATGTCAACCTACCACAATTCAGACTGATGTCAACCTGTCACCACACAGGCTGATGTCAACCTACCACCATGCAGGCTGATGTCAAACTGTCACCATACACTCTGATGTCAACCTGTCACCACACAGGCTGATGTCAACCTACCATCATACAGACTGAGGTCAACCTGTCACCACACAGGCTGATGTCAACCTACCATCATACAGACTGATGTCAACCTGTCACCACACAGGCTGATGTCAACCTACCACCATACACTCTGATGTCAACCTACCACAATACAGGCTGATGTCAACCTACCACCATACAGACTGATGTCAACCTACCACCACACAGACTGATGTCAACCTATCACCACACAGGTTGATGTCAACCTACCACAATACAGGCTGATGTCAACCTACCACCATAAAGACTGATGTCAACCTACCATCATACAGGCTGATGTCAACCTACCACAATACAGGCTGATGTCAACCTACCACCATACAGACTGATGTCAACCTACCACCATACAGGCTGATGTCAACCTACCACCACACATACTGATGTCAACCTGTCACCACACAGGTTGATGTCAACCAACCACAATACAGACTGATGTCAACCAACCACAATACAGACTGATGTCAACCTACCACAATACAGACTGATGTCAACCTACCACCACACAGACTGATGTCAACCTGTCACCACACACTCTGATGTCAACCTACCACCATACAGACTGATGTCAACCTACCACCATACAGACTGATGTCAACCAACCACCACACACTCTGATGTCAACCAACCACAATACAGACTGAGGTCAACCTACCACCACACACTCTGATGTCAACCTACCACCATACAGACTGATGTCAACCTACCACCACACAGACTGATGTCAACCTGTCACCACACAGACTGATGTCAACCTGTCACCATGCACTCTGATGTCAACCTACCACCATACAGACTGATGTCAACCTACTGTCATAAAGACTCTCCTTAACCTACTATGATACAGGCCGATGTCAACCTACTGTCATACAGACTCTCCTTAACCTACCACCATACAGGCCGATGTCAACCTACTGTCATAAAGACTCTCCTTAACCTACTATGATACAGGCCGATGTCAACCTACTGTCATAAAGACTCTCCTTAACCTACTATGATACAGGCCGATGTCAACCTACTGTCATACAGACTCTCCTTAACCTACTATGATACAGACCGATGTCAACCTACTGTCATAAAGACAGTCTGTCGCCATCATAAATGTTAATTAGAATGTGTTACGGCAACTTACCATCAAACAAGCTGTCTGGAATTAACGTTTGTGTCAACCTTGTTGGATAAGGAAGTCCTCATTCTTTATCTTACCATAGTATACACGGACACACGTCAACTTACCATCAAATAAACTGTCTGTTGTCTGTTGGTAAGAAATGAAATACATATACAAACTTTAGTTACCCACGGTAAATACATATACAATCTACAAACTTATGTTACCCCCGGTAAATACATATACAAACTTTAGTTACCCACGGTAAATACATATACAATCTTCAGCTACCAACGGTAAATATCCAGATTAAAAGTTTACAATGCTAGTATCGACCTACCTGAGTATTGGCTGTTTGAATGATTTATTGATTACAAAATTAAACTTTGTTTTGTTTTCAGTTCATGGATTAAATTATTATAAAGTCAAACGAAATGTAACGGAAACACTTCAAAGGAAGTATTTTAACAGGCAAGCTCTTAATTTATCGAACTACTGGACATACCCCTTCGTCTGCGATATCTTCCTCCAATCCTAGATCGCTTGTGTCACTCTCGTAGTCACCTTCTTGGAACTCGGTCTCCACTACATAGTAATTCTGATGTATGCCGAAGATCTTCCCCCAGAACCGGATGTTCTCGATCGGCCATTGCTCAACGATGTCACGCATGGCAATCGATACTCTTACAATTTCTTCTCTTGGAAGACCGAATCCGATTTGTTCGAAGAAATAGGCTTGGCGTAGAAGGTTCGGAAGAATTACGTATTTATCATCCTCTGATGGGTCAGCTTAAAAAAAAAAAAAAGTAATAGGACTAACTCTTGTCATTATTTGTAATGTAAAATGTTGAAAGGTCAGGATGTGTGTGTTGTGGGGGACAGAAATGGAGGTTTGATGAAACGTCGTTGGTGTATGCTGTTCGAGAAGGATGAACTTGATGAGGCACAGTCAAAGAGTACGTTGTAGGGAACGGAGATAACAACCCAGGGATATGTATTAGGTCAGAAATGACAATGGGAGATGTAATCGAGATGGTAAGATGTGGAGGAGGAATGGTGAGGAAGACTCTACTGAACTGATGTTAAATAGAGATGTGACTGAGGACTATATAGAAAAGGTATATCAGGACGGCAGATCGGGGCGACACAAACCCTATCGGGACGGGAGATCGGAGCGACACAGTCCCTATCGGGACGGGAGGACGGGGTGACACAGTCTCTATCGGGGCGGGACATAGGGCGACACAGTCCCTATCGGGACGGCAGATCGGGGCGACACAGTCCCTATCGGGACGGGAGATCGGAGCGACACAGTCCCTATCGGGGCGGGAGATCGGGGCGACACAGTCCCTATCGGGACGGGAGATCGGGGTGACACAGTCCCTATCAGGACGGAAGGACGGGGCGACACAGTCCCTATCGGGACGGGAGGACGGGACGACACAGTCCCTATCGGGACGGGAGATCGGGGCGACACAGTCCCTATCGGGACGGGAGATCGGGGCGACACAGTCCCTATCGGGACGGGAGATCGGGGCGACACAGTCCCTATCGGGACGGGTGATCGGGGAGACACAGTCCCTATCGGGACGGTAGAGGACGGGGCGACACAGTCCCTATCGGGACGGTAGAGGACGGGGCGACACTTTCCCTATCGGGACGGGAGATCGGGGCGACACAGTCCCTATCGGGACGGGAGATGGGGGCGACACAGTCCCTATCGGGACGGGAGATCGGGGCGACACAGTCCCTATCGGGACGGGAGATCGGGGCGACACAGTCCCTATCGGGACGGTAGAGGATTACGGGGCGACACAGTCCCTATCGGGACGGTAGAGGATTACGGGGTGACACAGTCCCTATCGGGACGGGAGATCAGGGCGACACAGTCCCTATCGGGACGGGAGGACGGGTGACACAGTCCCTATCGGGACGGGAGGACGGGGCGACACAGTCCCTATCGGGACGGGAGATCGGGGCGACACAGTCCCTATCGGACGGGAGATCGGGGCGACACAGTCCCTATCAGGACGGGAGAGGATTACGGGGCGACACAATCCCTATCGGGACGGGAGGACGGGGCGACCCAGTCCCTATCGGGACGGGAGATCGGGGCGACACAGTCCCTATCGGGACGGGAGGACGGGTGACACAGTCCCTATCGGGACGGGAGAGGATTACGGGGCGACACAGTCCCTATCGGGACGGAAGGACGGGGCGACACAAACCCTATCGGGACGGGAGATCGGGGCGACACAGTCCCTATCGGGACGGGAGGACGGGGCGACACAGTCCCTATCGGGACGGGAGGACGGGGTGACACAGTCCCTATCGGGACGGTAGAGGATTACGGGGCGACACAGTCCCTATCGGGACGGGAGATCGGGGCGACACAGTCCCTATCGGGACCGGAGGACGGGGCGACACAGTCTATATCGGGACGGGAGAGGATTACGGGGCGACACAGTCCCTATCGGGACGGGAGGACGGGGCGACACAGTCCCTATCGGGACGGGAGAGGATTACGGGGCGACCCAGTCCCTATCAGGACGGAAGGACGGGGTGACCCAGTCCCTATCGGGACGGTAGAGGATTACGGGGCGACCCAGTCCCTATCAGGACGGAAGGACGGGGTGACCCAGTCCCTATCGGGACGGTAGAGGATTACGGGGCGACCCAGTCCCTATCGGGACCTGGTAGGAAATTCAATGAGAACAAAATGTTCCGAAACTAACCAAACATAACTGATTGATAGATTCTAACTGAATAAAATGTGATTACATTGCCCAGACTTAATATTAACCCAGAGAGACCAGACTTAATATAAGCCTAGAGTGACTAGACCTAATATTAGCCTAGAGTGACTAGACTTAATATAGCCCAAAATGACTAGACTTAATATTAGCCCAAAGTGACTAGACTTAATATTAGCCCAAAGTGACTAGACTTAATAGCCCAGAGTGACGACACTTAATAGCCCAGAGTGACGACACTTAATATTAACACAGTGACTAGACTTGACATTAACAAGGGGTGACAGTAAAGACATTGTATGGGTTTATATGGTGATAACTATTGCCAAGTTTGCTGAATAGTTATTCATAACCCTATTTTTAACGAGCATCTCGAGCGACACAAATCTCCTCGCTCTCCAACATTGACCAATACGCAACAAAAGATGAAGAACTGTAGATTCCACTTGGGAAACACTGATCAACATCATAACAAGAAAGTATATCTGTGGGTAAGATAAGTTACAGAACAATCTGATTATTAATGAAGCTGGTAGCGCACAGGCTACCAAATCTATTTATAGTAAGACTGACCTCATTTTGAATCACAGGAGACGGAACTGCAAATACTGCAAGTGTATGGAGTTTCAGGACACTCAGGCAATTAATGAAGTCCACTGAGTATGGTCTTCAAACATTTAGGTTGTTGGACCTCAAATTTGACTCAAGGTTTGAAATGTTAACTCGTACAAGATATGATGGATATGAGTAAGTATTTGAAGTTTCAGCACAATTTCATCATTACTGAAGTATGTAAAGCGAGGACATCGGGAATCTATTGAAAGTAACACCTAGTGGCATCAGTTTTGACCTTATGTAACGAACTCGTTCGAGAGTTGATTGTTATGAGTAAGTACAAAGTTTCATGGCAATTGGATCCGAACGAGCCTATCGCTATGCCCATCGCCGACCATCGCGAGGGGATCACAAGAGGTCTTATAACACGTTATATCAACGCTATACCACCCTCAGATCAATCTTACAAACAAATTGGTTGTAGTTATTCAATAGCAGCACAACAAGTAATTGGAAACTGCCGAGGTCTTCATAATGGCGTCTAATCGACGGAACTATATAAAACACGGTCTTGTTCTCTCAAAAATGGCTCTCCCATTACTTGGCAAAATAGTTTCTTTAAATTACACCACACGCCATGGACCGAACAAATTCAATACAGGCAGATGAGGTACAAGTTTAACTTAGAAATACTTATTTTGAAAATAAATAACGCGTACCGAGCGGAAGTATCAATAAAAGTTCAAAAAAAAAATCATCTCTTAATTTGCACTAATGACACAAACTTCTCCGCACTCACTATGTCCATCTCTTACACCCTTCTCCATACACACTCCCTATACCCGTTACTTACACCCTTCTCTATACACACTCCCTATACCCGTTACTGACACCCTTCCCCATACACACTCCCTATACCCGTTACTTACACCCTTCCCCATACATACTCCCTATACCCGTTACTTACACCCTTCCCCATACACACTCCCTATACCCGTTACTTACACCCTTCCCCATACACACGCCCTATACCCGTTACTTATACCCTTCCCCATACACACTCCCTATACCCGTTACTTACACCCTTCCCCATACACACTCCCTATACCCGTTACTTACACCCTTCTCCATACACACTCCCTATACCCGTTACTTACACCCTATTCCATACACACTCCCTATACCCGTTACTTACACCCTTCCCCATATACACTCCCTATACCCGTTACTTACACCCTTCTCCATACACACTCCCTATACCCGTTACTCACAACCTTCCCCATACACACTCCCTATACCCGTTACTTACACCATTCTCCATACACACTCCCTATACCCGTTACTTACACCCTTCCCCATACACAATTCCATCTACCCGTTATTACACCCTTCCCCATACACCACTCCCTATACCCGTTACTGACACCATTCCCCATACACACTCCCCTATACCCCGTTACTTACACCCCTTCACCATACCACACTCCCTATACCCGTTACTTACACCCTTCTCCATACACACTTCCTATACCCGTTTACTTACACCCTTCACCATACACCACTCCCTATAACCCGTACTTACACCCTTTCCCCATACACATTCCCTATACCTGTTACTTACACCCTTCTCCCATACACACTCCCTATACCCGTTACTTACACACCCTTCCCCAATAATACTCCCTATACCCGTTACTTACACCCTTCCCCATACACCACTCCCTATACCCGTTACTTACACCCTTCCCCATACACACCCCTATACCCGTTACTTATACCTTCCCCATACACACTCCCTATACCCGTTACTTACACCCTTCCCCATACACACTCCCTATACCCGTTACTTACACCCTTCTCCATACACACTCCCTATACCCGTTACTTACACCCTTCCCCATACACACTCCCTATACCCGTTACTTACACCCTTCCCCATATACACTCCCTATACCCGTTACTTACACCCTTCTCCATACACACTCCCTATACCCGTTACTCACAACCTTCCCCATACACACTCCCTATACCCGTTACTTACACCATTCTCCATACACACTCCCTATACCCGTTACTTACACCCTTCCCCATACACACTCCCTATACCGTTATTACACCCTTCCCCATACACACTCCCTATACCCGTTACTGACACCCTTCCCCATACACACTCCCTATACCCGTTACTTACACCCTTCCCCATACACACTCCCTATACCCGTTACTTACACCCTTCTCCATACACACTCCCTATACCCGTTACTTACACCCTTCCCCATACACACTCCCTATACCCGTTACTTACACCCTTCCCCATACACATTCCCTATACCTGTTACTTACACCCTTCCCCATACACACTCCCTATACCCGTTACTTACATCCTTCCCAATACACACTCCCTATACCCGTTACTGACACCCTTCCCCATACACACTCCCTATACCTGTTACTTACACCCTTCCCCATACACACTCCCTATACCCGTTACTTACACCCTTCCCCATACACACTCCCTATACCCGTTATTTACACCCTTCTCCATACACACTCCCTATACCCGTTACTTACACCCTTCTCTATACACACTCCCTATACCCGTTACTTACACCCTTCCCCATACACACTCCCTATACCCGTTACTTACATCCTTCCCCATACACACTCCATATACCCGTTACTTACATCCTTCCCCATACACACTCCCTATACCCGTTACTTACACCCTTCCCCATACACATTCCCTATACCCGTTACTGACACCCTTCCCCATACACACTCCCTATACCCGTTACTTACACCCTTCCCCATACACACTCCCTATACCCCGTTACTTACACCCTTCCCCATACACACTCCCTATACCTGTTACTTACACCCTTCCCCATACACACTCCCTATACCCGTTACTTACACCCTTCCCCATACACACTCCCTATACCCGTTACTGACACCCTTCCCCATACACACTCCCTATACCCGTTACTTACACCCTTCCCCATACACACTCCCTATACCCGTTACTTACACCCTTCCCCATACACACTCCCTATACTCGTTACTGACACCCTTCCCCATACACACTCCCTATACTCGTTACTGACACCCTTCCCCATACACACTCCCTATACCCGTTACTTACACCCTTCCCCATACACACTCCCTATACCCGTTACTTACATCCTTCCCCATACACACTCCCTATACCCGTTACTTACATCCTTCTCTATACAAACTCCCTATACCCGTTACTTACACCCTTCCCCATACACACTCCCTATACCCGTTACTTACACCCTATTCCATACACACCCCTATACCCGTTACTTACACCCTATTCCATACACACTCCCTATACCCGTTACTTACACCCTTCCCCATACACATTCCCTATACCCGTTACTGACACCCTATTCCATACACACTCCCTATACCCGTTACTTACACCCTTCTCCATACACACTCCCTATACCCGTTACTTACACCCTATTCCATACACACTCCCTATACCCGTTACTTACACCCTATTCCATACACACTCCCTATACCCGTTACTTACACCCTTCCCCATACACATTCCCTATACCCGTTACTGACACCCTTCCCCATACACACTCCCTATACCTGTTACTTACACCCTTCTCTATACACACTCCCTATACCCGTTACTGACACCCTTCCCCATACACACTCCCTATACCCGTTACTTACACCCTTCCCCATACACACTCCCTATACCCGTTACTGACACCCTTCCCATACACACTCCCTATACCCGTTACTGACACCCTTCCCCATACACACTCCCTATACCCGTTACTGACACCCTTCTCTATACACACTCCCTATACCCGTTACTTACACCCTTCTCCATACACACTCCCTATACCCGTTACTTACACCCTTCCCCATACACACTCCCTATACCCGTTACTGACACCCTTCCCCATACACACTCCCTATACCCGTTACTTACACCCTTCCCCATACACACTCCCTATACCCGTTACTTACACCCTTCCCCATACACACTCCCTATACCCGTTACTGACACCCTTCCCCATACACACTCCCTATACCCGTTACTGACACCCTTCTCTATACACACTCCCTATACCCGTTACTTACACCCTTCTCCATACACACTCCCTATACCCGTTACTTACACCCTTCCCCATACACACTCCCTATACTCGTTACTGACACCCTTCCCCATACACACTCCTTATACCCGTTACTTACACTCTTCCCCATACACATTCCCTATACCCGTTACTTACACCCTTCTCCATACACACTCCCTATACCTGTTAATTACACCCTTCCCCATACACACTCCCTATACCCGTTACTTACACCCTTCCCCATACACCTCCCCTATACCCGTTACTTACACCCTTCCCCATACACACTCCCTATACCCTGTTACTTACACCCTTCCCCATACACACTCCCTATACCCGTTACTTACATCCTTCCCCATACACATTCCCTATACCCGTTACTTACACCCTTCTCCCATACACACTCCCTATACCCTTTTACTACACCCTTCCCATACACACTCCCTATACCCGTTACTTACACCCTTCCCCATACACACTCCCTATACCTGCTACTTACACCCTTCCCCATACACTCTCCCTATACCCTGCTACTTACACCCTTCCCCATACACACTCCCTATACCCGTTACTTACACCCTTCCCCATACACACTCCCTATACCCGTTACTTACACCCTTCCCCATACACATTCCCTATACCTGTTACTTACACCCTTCCCCATACACACTCCCTATACCCGTTACTTACATCCTTCCCCATACACACTCCCTATACCCGTTACTGACACCCTTCCCCATACACACTCCCTATACCTGTTACTTACACCCTTCCCCATACACACTCCCTATACCCGTTACTTACACCCTTCCCCATACACACTCCCTATACCCGTTATTTACACCCCTCTCCATACACACTCCCTATACCCGTTACTTACACCCTTCCCCATACACACTCCCTATACCCGTTACTTACAACCCTTCCCCATACACACTCCCTATACCCGTTAATTAACAACCCTTCCCCATACACACTCCCTATACCCGTTACTTACACCCTTCCCATACACACTCCCTATACCCGTTACTTACACCCTTCTCCATACCCATGCCCTATACCCGTTACTTACACCCTTCTCCATACACACTCCCTATACCCGTTACTTACACCCTTCCCCATACACACTCCCTATACCCGTTACTTACACCCTTCCCCATACACACTCCCTATACCCGTTAATTACACCCTTCCCCATACACACTCCCTATACCCGTTACTTACACCCTTCTCTATACACACTCCCTATACCCGTTACTTACACCCTTCTCCATACACACTCCCTATACCCGTTACTTACACCCTTCTCTATACACATGCCCTTAATCCCTCACTTGCACCATTACTTAAACCATACACTCATTAGACCATAGTTTAAGCTACATGTATTTCTCCTTATGCCGCAGTGTTTAATGATCCCCAAAGATGGACTATGGTTGATCAGAATGTCGAGGTGACCTTTTGTTGGAGCGACTGTCACCGAGAGATTTCACAACTATATGTGCTCGGTTGATGATGACTACCAGACAGTGTTGATGTCCGTTTAACCTGCTATTTACATTGGACTAGAACGCCTCCGATGAGAGCATCCGCGGATATATTGTCTGTATCCATTTCAGGGACTATACTCCTATAACTGGCATTGTATGAACATCCGGAATTTAGTTGTGACAAATTCAAAGAGTTAATTTTGTATAAAGAGTAAACAAGTGCTATAGAGCTTCCAATACACAATTAGAAGATCATTATGCTTTGGCTGATATAAGGCATTGGGTGGTATTTTAGGTAAAGTTATTTATTTTCATGACTGATATGGCTCTCTTTCCCTGACAATGAAGGTCATATTGGAAGCATTGAGGTCAGTATTAACTTTATCATATTGAGCATGTTTCCGACTTTATTGCCATTAGGTCACTATGTATATTAGGTAAAGGGATGTTTGTATTACTGCTGAAATCATCCAATTTCTGTTATCCTCGGTATCTTACTATACAAGTCCACCTTTCGTACTAGTTTGAGTTTTATACTCCTTGGCATCTCACCATGTTTCGTACATGTTCACATTTTGTACCCCTTGGCATCTTACCTGGTCTGTACAAAGTGGCCACTTCGTACTTCTTATATCTAACCATGTTCTGTACATGTTTGACATTTTGTACTCCTCGATATCTAACCATGTTCTGTACATAATTGACATTTTGTACTCCTCGATATCTAACCATGTTCTGTACATGTTTGACATTTTGTACTCCTCGATATCTAACCATGTTCTGTACATGTTTGACATTTTGTACTCCTCGATATCTAACCATGTTCTGTACATGTTTGACATTTTGTACTCCTCGATATCTAACCATGTTCTGTACATGTTTGACATTTTGTACTCCTCGATATCTAACCATGTTCTGTACATGTTTGACATTTTGTACTCCTCGATATCTAACCATGTTCTGTACATGTTTGACATTTTGTACTCCTCGATATCTAACCATGTTCTGTACATGTTTGACATTTTGTACTCCTCGATATCTAACCATGTTCTGTACATGTTTGACATTTTGTACTCCTAGTTATCTAACCATGTTCTGTACATGTTTGACATTTTGTACTCCTCGATATCTTACCGTGTTCTGTACCTGTTTGACATTTTGTACTCCTTGGTATCGTTCCATGTTCTAGATAAGTCGTTCTTTTGTACTCCTCGGTATATATCTTACCGTATTCAGTACGGAACGACTATTTTTGTACTCCTCGGTATATATCTTACCGTATTCAGCACGGAACGACTATTTTTGTACTCCTCGGTATATATCTTACCGTATTCAGTACGGAACGACTATTTTTGTACTCCTCGGTATATATCTTACCGTATTCAGTACGGAACGGCTATTTTTGTACTCCTCGGTATCTTACCGTGTTCATTTCGGAACGACCTTTTATACTCCTCGGTATCTTCACCAGCATTCTGAAAATAAAATGTTATCGATTAGAGATGCTACACCTCAGACAGAGTGTAATATATTGTTATTATTTTGACAATAAATAACATTTAGTCCATATATGCATGCCTGTTTAAGACTACAAATAAAAAGGAAAATTTTATAATGTCCAAAATTGTTGTAATGAAGCCAAGAAGTTACGAACTTTTGAATATCCCTGCCCATGAAAGAGACCAACATTATAATTTCCTTTGCATACACGTGACCTTGATCGCAGTGCATTCTGGGAGAGATTTACATAGAGAAGAAAATAAACATGGTGGATTCAGCTGGTGCAAATACTGCCTGTTGTCTATCATAAAATGCAAAAAGAAAATAAAAACAAAATAACCATTTCAATATTATCCTTCGTGAATAATCACGATCCTCTGCATGCTGCCACCCACGAACTGAAAAGCATTCTTACCGATATCCCCTTCGGCCCCATTTCACTGGATTTGTATCAGTAAGTTTAAGCATATGCTTACAGTTTTCAGTAATGATAACAACAGACCGAACGTTACACACTTGCTTCTCCAAACAAAAACATTTCCGATTGTGTTCCGATTTCATTGTCGTTTTATATACAATATATAACATAGTAACACAATTGACAAAGGAAGACAACTTTATGACTCGTGCCCTGACCGGCCTTGAACTCACGATCTACGGCACCCAATCGCCTAGCCAGAAATACCCGCAGCTTATACCGCTGCCCCACATCGGCATTCTTAAAAAAGAACATTTCAATGGCGCATGGATGGTCGGCCGAACCTCCTGACATGATCATAGTGGAAGTCATCTATTAGATGTTTACATACATGGATGCGAATTGTACACATATCATAAATATTCATCTCAGTACAACTACGACAGGAAATTCAGATCCATGTATGTAAATACATTACGATCCCGGTATTCATATTATCTAATAGTCGAATAGATTGGAACCCTCCTTTTATTCATTTCATAATCTAGTTTACGCTTGATTCCTTATTTTCTGGAGATATTAACATCTGTGTCCTTCCTCGGTTCATAGTACGATCGCCATTACTCGTTTGCGTTTCTGTTTTCGGCGCATGCGCAATCAGTATTTTCATTCAATATGGAGGCAGAGCGAAATGGAATTTCTTTCGGAACGGTATTACTAGTAATTATTTCTATTTTTTTTTTTTTTAAAGATGGCAATTGCCGAGGTTGGTAAAAGTGTAAAGTGTGTATCTTTTATTGATAAAGAAAAAATACATGTCAGTCTATTCGTGTTTTTGATACATAAAACACTGTTTGTTGGAGGTGTAGCACCTTCGATAAGCATTCCAGGAATATCAGCACTGTGTTATACCTAGCAGTAATACCAGTAAAGTTATACTGGGATAGTTCTGATACAAAGCTTTGTATGATTATGTGTGCATCTCTTTAAAACTCTAAATGGATAACGAGGCGTTGATAGGTTCAAGGAAAGGATTCTTTCCTCAAATAAACTATTGTGACACTCTGGACATACACATGTACATGATTTTATATTAAATCGATAATAAGATTCATGTTTTCTACAACGAAATGTTTTATTGATTTAAATCAAAATTGCCCATGTTGGTACAATTTGAAAACAAATCTAGATCTAAATGGTCACTTGAGTATACCCCGGAAGTCAAGCAGTCATACATCGGATCGTCCATTGCATTAAAAAGTTCAAAAGGTGAATTACACTTTGAATTTTGACACTTCCAATCTGAGCAGGTTTGTTGTAAATGACTAGATATTTTAGCAATAACAACATCTAAACAAGCTTCAAATCAAAGAAATTTGAAAAGAAAACTAAATGTTGACTTGTTATCTGAAAACCATTTACCGTCAGTTTATATCATTATTAATGTATAACAGATCAACACAGACCGACCTGAAATATTCTCCATTGCGAATGCGCGAGGTACTGTTCCTGTGAAGTCGTAGGTTTGTCAAGGAGAGTGGAAGAGTCGAACGAGAGAGCCTCCCTCTTCCGGTCAATGATTCTATCCTCAAGATTCTCGAGCGCATCAACTGGTCGTTCATACAGGACATCTCCCAGGAGACTGCTCAGGAGGTCATACCTACAACCAGAAATACATCATCGGGTACAGGGGTGTCGCATCCTTATCCATGTCGTTAAAACGACGGTTATCAACACCTTATGGCATTGTATATAAACAATTTCCTGAATGGTTACACGAAATTATTCTCTTGCAGTGTCAACTTTTCAAACACAATGTTAGCGTTTTAAACACGGAATAAAAATCAATGTAGCTTACAGATTCTTCCCTGTGTCGGTCGATGACGTCATAAGGCACATCTTCGCGTTGATACATCTCCTTTCGTCCTCGGGAACATCAACTATTTTCTCTTCTTCCTCGAATACATGCTCTCCGAGCTCGCTTGCCTCTTCTTCACGGGATGGGAGGTCCCTCCTTCCTCGAACCTGTGGCGGATGGTCTTTCATACTTGTTAAAACATAAACTTTAAAATACCTCAGTAAACCACCACGCCTTCCTGGTGTTTTTGAGTCTTACACATTGGCGTCCAGTTCGATGAATGCCCCTATTAAGTTAATGTTAGCACCGATATGAACTAAGGTGTTCTCCCTGTGTTTCGGAGGTATATGTATGTAATTATATCCAGTATTAATTGGAGAGTTACGGATTCGTTTAAACTCTTTCAAACATTAAACATTTAGCAACCGCGTCGTAATTTACCTAACAACAAGATTGTCGCCAGGTATAGTATCGGGACCCATTTGTATCGCTGCTTTGACCCAATGACGTAGTCAGCTTAATCATCGTCGGTACAATGAACGTAATCTCACACCTACGGACAGATACCTGTAATCTCGACCCCCATTCCCCCGTACGTACAGACATGTACCCATAATTCACCAGCAAGCATAACATGGATACCTGTCGTCTGATTGTTTCTGTAATCGTTAGTTGACAATTTTGTACTAGATACAATACTGTACGATCACTCGATGTGTACATCGAATAAAATCACAGTAGTCATGGTAATAAAAATTGAAAATGTGAAGAGTATACCATGACGTTTTATCGCACGAGTCTTACATACTGTGACCTAATTTCTTTTCGTAACATTTTGAATACAACATTAAAATGATACGAAAAGTCACAACATTTATTTCATTTAGCAAATATATAATGATTTCTCCCTTATGTGTATGTAAATGTTACAGAAATCCACAACAATCGGCGGTACACGTGATGTAAAATCTTCCTTGATATTAACATGTTGTCAAAGTGTTTGTATTTGTACGTACTTTATATAACACGACAGTCAAACATGTGTTTATAGTTAGAATGATTGTGAGGAATCAGAAAGAAGTAGGTACATGTATGTATGAAAGTTATCACGGGGAAATATCATCGATTCCAAACTTGGCCTTGTTCTATAGGACAAAATCAAACATTTGGATTGGAATCAATCAAAAGTGATATCTAGTTAATATAAACGATTGGGTTAGCTGTACTTATATGGTAAACACTATTTTTAACGAATTTAAAGCATCAAACCAGACCTCCTGCGATGTTAATTATTCATACCTTTACTAAAATAGCACAAAAGGCGTAGCTACGGACGAAAGAGGAGTGATAAGTTCAACTTGGGCTCAACCGACAAGTTGTTTTTTGTTTTTGCTCCATCCCGATAGGAAAGCAATAACCAGAGTGTACTTGTTATACACTCTAACCCCCCCCCCCCCCCCCCCCCCCCACCCCCCCCACCCCGATTCCGTGACGTTTTTAATTCGTTTTTTCTTTGTACCATGTTAAGAATTGTCCTAATCGATATTTGCTAAATATATTATTTACATCTTTTGTAGTAAATCACAAATTCTCTGAAGGATCACGCCGCCTACTTCGTGTTCTTCTTCAGTAAGTTTATCCCCTATACAACACATTCTGGTACTAGGTATGACGAGGACACTCTAAGATATTTCTCTAATATTACACTGTTACACGAGGACACGTGTAAGATATTCCTCTAATATAACACTGTTACACGAGGACAGTGTAAGATATTCCTCTAATATAACACTGTTACACGAGGCCATGTGTAATATATTCCTCTAATATAACACTGTTACACGAGGACAGTGTAAGATATTCCTCTAATATAACACTGTTACACGAGGACAGTGTAAGATATTCCTCTTATAAAACATTGTTACACGAGGACACCTGTAAGATATTCCTCTAATATAACATTGTTACACGAGGACACGTGTAAGATATTCCTCTAATATAACACTGTTACACGAGGACAGTGTAAGATATTCCTCTAATATAACACTGTTACACGAGGACACGTGTAAGATATTCCTCTAATATAACATTGTTACACGAGGACACGTGTAAGATATTCCTCTAATATAACATTGTTACACGAGGACACGTGTAAGATATTCCTCAATATAACACTGTTACACGAGGACACGTGTAAGATATTCCTCTAATATAACACTGTTACACGAGGACACGTGTAAGATATTCCTCTAATATAACATTGTTACACGAGGACACGTGTAAGATATTCCTCAATATAACACTGTTACACGAGGACACGTGTAAGATATTCCTCTAATATAACACTGTTACACGAGAACACGTGTAAGATATTCCTCTTATATAACACTGTTACACGATGCCACGTGTAAGATATTCCTCTGATACATGTATAACACTGTTACACGAGGACACGTGTAAGATATTCCTCTGATATAACATTGTTACACGAGGACACGTGTAAGATATTCCTCAATATAACACTGTTACACGAGGACACGTGTAAGATATTCCTCTAATATAACACTGTTACACGAGGACACGTGTAAGATATTCCTCTAATATAACATTGTTACACGAGGACACGTGTAAGATATTCCTCTGATATAACATTGTTACACGAGGACACGTGTAAGATATTCCTCTAATATAACATTGTTACACGAGGACACGTGTAAGATATTCCTCTGATATAACATTGTTACACGAGGACACGTGTAAGATATTCCTCTAATATAACATTGTTACACGAGGACACGTGTAAGATATTCCTCAATATAACACTGTTACACGAGGACACGTGTAAGATATTCCTCTAATATAACATTGTTACACGAGGACACGTGTAAGATATTCCTCTGATATAACATTGTTACACGAGGACACGTGTAAGATATTCCTCTAATATAACACTGTTACACGAGGACACGTGTAAGATATTCCTCTAATATAACACTGTTACACGAGGACACGTGTAAGATATTCCTCCAATAAAAACCTGTTACACGAGGACACGTGTAAGATATTCCTCTAATATAACACTGTTACACGAGGCCTCGACGTGTAAGATATTCCTCTAATATAACATTGTTACACGAGGACAGTGTAAGAGATATTCCTCCAATATAACACCGTTACACGAGGACACATGTAAGATATTCCTCTAATATAACACTGTTACGGAGGACACTAGACTATGGCGTGTCGTCGTGACCTATATTTGTGTGACCGGTGTGGCCGTGACCTATAATTTATGGCGGGTGTCGTCGTACCCTCGATTTGTATGGCGGTTGTCGTCGTACCCTCGATTTGTATGGCGGGTGTCGTCGTGACCTAGGTTTGCCTGGCGGGTGTCGTCGTGACCTAGGTTTGCCTGGCGGGAGTCGTCGTGGCCTTGGTTTGTATTGCGGGTGTAATTTTGACCTAGAATTGTATGACGCGTGTCGTCGTGACCTTGATCTGTATGGCGTGTGTCGTCTTGACCTAGTTTTGTATGACAGGTGTCGTCGTGACCCAGATCTGTACGTTGGGTGTCGTCATGACCTGGATCTGCACGGCGGGTGTCGTTGTGACTTAGATCTGTATGGGGGTGTCGTTGTGACTTAGATTTGTATGGCGTGTGTCGTCGTGACATAGATCTGCATGGGGTGTGTCGTCGTGACCTAGATTTGTATGACGGGTGTCGTCGTGACTTAGATTTGTATGACGGGTGTCGTTGTGACCTATATTTGTATGGCGAGTGTCGTCGTGACCTAGATTTGTATGGCGAGTGTCGTCGTGACCTAGATTTGTATGACGGGTATCGTCGTGACCTTTATTTGTATTGCGGGTTTCGTCGATAGAACGGGGGACGCTTTGCCTTCCGGATCATTCGATTTTATTATCAAGTGCTGTCTCTGTTTTTTGTTCATATCTGCTCTGATTTTATCGATTTTGAGTCAGATTATCACCAATGATAGTGATATACTGTCCGCCAACGGCAAAGCCAGAGTTAGCAATATATACCAAGCGCAATATTTTACCATGTAAACTGTAGCATTTCCCCTTATAGAATTGTTCATCTCGTGTCTCCAGAAATCCAGAGTCGGAGCCAATTGACGTTTCTTACGGATCAGTGCTCCGTTCATCGCTTCACGAGTAAACAGTAGTTACATGTCTATCTATACACATCTGTAAATATGGTGGATGCTGGCGGTAGCATTGGTGTTCATAAATCGATGAATTGAATTTGAATGACAATAGGAATTATCGTTAATGATTCCAACAGTGATGCATGTGTCACAAATGTTAAGAGAAATTATTTGATTTTATTTCTTTAAAAAATCAGAATTTCTGTATCCGCTTTTACCTGTATTATTTTTAGATTTCACGACCTTTACTGTCGACTCGCATTACAAACGGATGTTGGGTCTAATCACACGAATAACAAAACATCAGTGTCCAGTACACAAACGCTCGGTGCCAGTTTAATTTCTACCATTTAATAGAATATGATATTATAATCATGTTATGCCTTTCCTGTTTTCTTTGGTCGTCTAGCTTTGTGTAAAATGACGTGTAATACAATCATATAATACAAACACAGTCTGTTCCCGCACACCTTGACAGACACGTGTTTGTTCCTACACCACATTGACATGCACACGTTTGTTCCTACACAGTTTGTTCCCGCACACCTTGACAGACACGTGTTTGTTCCTACACAGTTTGTTCCCGCACACCTTGACAGACACGTGTTTGTTCCTACACAGTTTGTTCCCGCACACCTTGACAGACACGTGTTTGTTCCTACACAGTTTGTTCCCGCACACCTTGACAGACACGTGTTTGTTCCTACACAGTTTGTTCCTACACAGTTTGTTCCTACACAGTTTGTTCCCGCACACCTTGACAGACACGTGTTTGTTCCTACACAGTTTGTTCCCGCACACATTGACAGACACGTGTTTGTTCCTACACAGTTTGTTCCCACACACCTTGACAGACACAGTTGTTGTGTTTTACTTTTCCTTCACGATAAACTGGGAGAAGTGTCATGTGATTTGTTTGCTTACGTGTTTTGTCGTGACCAGTTAAGGAAATGTCCTTTATACTGCTTATCGTATTACGACAACTGTTCAATTCCATATTTATATGTCTGACCAGTGTCGTTATGGCATCGATCAAACCACCAGTGTTTCTCTGGAGATTGTGTATAATTGAATCAATGTGAAATAAAACTGATATACGAACGACCAATGTTATCACACACATTGTCTGTCATAACTGTAACAAGATCGTCATCAACATATGCACGTGATGTTGCGGAGATTTCGTCCTTTTTCGAAATTCGCATGGATGAAACGCCGTTTAACAAAACAAAAATACTTATATTTTCATTATTGACATCCGCCGTGCAACTTTCTATACGGTTATGATCTCACGTGACTTATCTGTCATATAATTAGAGATCATCGCTCTGCACAACTGTGCGATTGGATAGTCAGCGTCACGTGACTCCCCTCTCACATTATCAAAGATCATGGCTCTCATTTGGTGACATCTTTCACGTGTATACCCTGTCAAGTTAGTGACATCTTTCACGTGTATACCCTGTCAAGTTAGTGAGCGTATGATCCACGTTAAACCCACTTCAAGTTTTATATCGCTCAATAACGATTTATGACAATACAATCCAAGTCTATGTTTAAGGAGCTGAGATCTTATCAAGGCCATCGTTCAAGTGGTCACACAATAAAGCCGTTAAATGCTACAGAAACGTGATGAACAGTAATTAGATTGAGTTGATTCGCTGTCATGGTTTTAAATGATCACGATAGGTAGAGAGGGGCAATTGATGAATGAAGTCATCACTGAAGGGGATATTTACTCTAAATTGATGTTAAAGGTACATTTTATCTTCGAAATCCCTATATATTGATCATTTTGAATGACTAAAGGGAAAATTCACTTTGATTCTATATTAATTGTACATTTTTTTTAAAACTTGTTAACCAACCAGCCTGTCAGTCAACTCCCAAAACCAGCCTGCCAGTTCACTCATACAACCAGCCTGTCAGTTAACTCCTAAAACCAGCCTGTCAGTTCAATCCTAAAACGAGTCTGTCAGTTCACTCCTACAACCAGCCTGTCAATTCACTCCTACAACCAGCCCGTCAATTCACTCCTACAACCAGCCCGTCAATTCACTCCTACAACCAGCCTGTCAGTTCACTCCTACAACCAGCCCGTCAGTTCACTCCTACAACCAGCCTGTCAGTTCACTCCTACAACCAGCCCGTCAATTCACTCCTACAACCAGCCCGTCAATTCACTCCTACAACCAGCCCGTCAATTCACTCCTACAACCAGCCTGCCAGTTCACTCCTACAACCAGCCTGTCAATTCACTCCTACAACCAGCCCGTCAATTCACTCCTACAACCAGCCTGTCAATTCACTCCTACAGCCAGCCTGCCAGTTCACTCCCACAACCAGCCTGCCAGTTCACTGCTACAACCAGCCTGCCAGTTCACTCCTACAACCAGCCTGCCAGTTCACTCCTACACACAGCCTGCCAGTTCACTCCTACACACAGCCTGCCAGTTCACTCCTACAACCAGCCTGCCAGTTCACTCCTACAACCAGCCTGTCAGTTCACTCCTACAACCAGCCTGCCAGTTCACTCCTACACACAACCTGTCAGTTCACTCCTACAACCAGCCTGTCAATTCACTCCTACAACCAGCCTGCCAGTTCACTCCTACACACAGCCTGCCAGTTCATTCCTACAACCAGCCTGTCAATTCACTCCTACAACCAGCCCGTCAGTTCACTCCTACAACCAGCCTGTCAATTCACTCCTACAACCAGCCCGTCAATTCACTCCTACAGCCAGCCTGCCAGTTCACTCCCACAACCAGCCTGTCAATTCACTCCTACAACCAGCCCGTCAATTCACTCCTACACACAGCCTGCCAGTTCACTCCTACAGCCAGCCTGCCAGTTCACTCCCACAACCAGCCTGCCAGTTCACTGCTACAACCAGCCTGCCAGTTCACTCCTACAACCAGCCTGCCAGTTCACTCCTACACACAGCCTGCCAGTTCACTCCTACAACCAGCCTGTCAATTCACTCCTACAACCAGCCCGTCAGTTCACTCCTACAACCAGCCTGCCAGTTCACTCCTACAACCAGCCTGTCAATTCACTCCTACAACCAGCCCGTCAGTTCACTCCTACAACCAGCCTGTCAATTCACTCCTACAACCAGCCCGTCAATTCACTCCTACAGCCAGCCTGCCAGTTCACTCCCACAACCAGCCTGCCAGTTCACTGCTACAACAAGCCTGCCAGTTCACTCCTACAGCCAGCCTGCCAGTTCACTCCCACAACCAGCCTGCCAGTTCACTGCTACAACAAGCCTGCCAGTTCACTCCTACAACCAGCCTGCCAGTTCACTCCTACACACAGCCTGCCAGTTCACTCCTACAACCAGCCTGCCAGTTCACTCCTACAACCAGCCTGCCAGTTCACTCCTACAACCAGCCTGTCAGTTCACTCCTACAACCAGCCTGTCAATTCACTCCTACAACCAGCCTGCCAGTTCACTCCTACACACAGCCTGCCAGTTCATTCCTACAATGTACAACCAGCCTGTCAGTTCACTCCTACAACCAGCCTGCCAGTTCACTCCTACACACAGCCTGCCAGTTCATTCCTACAACCAGCCTGCCAGTTCATTCCTACAACCAGCCCGTCAATTCACTCCTACAACCAGCCCGTCAGTTCACTCCTACAACCAGCCTGCCAGTTCACTCCTACACCAGCCTGCCAGTTCACTCCTACACCAGCCTGCCAGTTCGAATTGCTCCCTTCGTTACGTGATAAGTGTGTTGTCTTTAATGCAGGAATCACAAGGGAAGGGTACATGTGTTGTTTTATCAATATTGTAAATGGATATAAATGCCTGACAAACGGTTTATATAGGACTTTAACGCGAATATATATTGATTTTGTTACATGTAAATATATGTACTTCGTCCTGCTGTATCAATACAAATTAAAACAAATGCGTCGGTATCTGATTGTTTTAAACGTCATCACTGAATTATATTTCTGATTATGAATGATGAAAAAAGCCGATAAAAGGCAAATTCTTACTACATTTCGACATACTTATACTCTATCTAAATGCTTACAACAATCTAAATATTGCATATAACACTCTATATAAATGCGTACACTCTACCTAAACGCTAACACTCTATCTAAATGTGTCCAATCTATCTATATGCTTATAACAAACGGCATGACCACAGGCACGAGGGAGCGAGGTCGACAACGGCATGTCCACAGGCACGAGGGAGCGAGGTCGACAACGGCATGTCCACAGGCACGAGGGAGCGAGGTAGACAAAGGCATGTACACAGGCACGAGGGAGCGAGGTCGACAACGGCATGTCCACAGGCACGAGGGAGCGAGGTCGACAACGGCATGTCCACAGGCACGAGGGAGCGAGGTAGACAACGGCATGTCCACAGGCACGAGGGAGCGAGGTAGACAACGGCATGTCCACAGGCACGAGGGAGCGAGGTCCACAGGCACAGGCGAACGAGATCGACAACGGCATGTCGACAGGCACGAGGGAGCGATGTGGACAACGAAATGTCCACAGGCACGAGAGAGCGAGGTCGACAACGGCATGTCCACAGGCACGAGGGAGCGAGGTCCACAGGCACAGGCGAACGAGATCGACAAGGCATGTCGACAGGCACGAGGGAGCGATGTGGACAACGAAATGTCCACAGGCACGAGGGAGCGAGGTCCACAGGCACAGGCGAACGAGATCGACAACGGCATGTCCACAGGCACGAGGGAGCGATGTGGACAACGGCATGTCCACAGGCACGAGAGAGCGAGGTCGACAACGGCATGTGCACATGCACGAGGGAGCGAGGTCGACAACGGCATGTCCACAGGCACGAGGGAGCGAGGTCGACAACGGCATGTCCACAGGCACGAGAGAGCGAGGTCGACAACGGCATGTCCACAGGCACGAGGGAGCGAGGTCGACAACATCAGTACGTTTTCAAAACTGATCATTTTAACATTAAATTTACAAATGGTTGCTGCTGTTGGAAAAATATTTTATGTTCATCGTAAAATTGAATGTAATTTCACTGTGTTTTTTCATTCGGCAACTATTACAGGAATACAATACAAACTTATAATTGGGAAACTTTTTATGTATGTAAATATGGGGTCTTAACGGTCGACATTCAGAAAGTTTCGTAACGCTTGGAGTACGTTACTTAACAGTAGGTTTTGAGACCTTCTTCCAGGCGGTTATATCTATATAAAATATCTACAAGAATAAATATTGATCTGATTTTATTCTGATAATTGTTTTTGAAACTACGAGTGGGTAATAAATGCAGGCGGACGACCGTTGTTTACAATAAATAAATGATCATCGGTTCCATCAGCACAGATTCTCGGAGGTGGCTGACAAGATATATCGCCATACAATCGCCCACTTTGGATTATAAAAAACTGGCACTATAACGACGTTCTTCAGTTAGGAAAAGCTCCAGATCCGGAGATGTGCATTAGCAACGCTCTCCCTCGAGTGCTTTTCAAACGATTCCATTACGGAATCACACATTTAGATATCTCCAAATATTTTTTATTATACAAACAATTATGTCTTCTTAGATTTAAAGCAAGCACCGGCGCCCCTCTGCAACCTCTGCTGGTGTGTTGGCGGTGCTGATGGTTCCGTGGCGCGATCCGAGAGATATGGCTCTGTTCATTGGCGTAATGGCTTGTATCACCAGCGTTTTACACCGACGTAATTACATGACACGTTGATGGTCGATTGCTTAACTTGCTGTGTTTGTTTACATTTTCTGTAGCTAGTGGTTTTCTCGCCTAAATGTCTTATTCCTAATTTCCTTCTTTAAATCTCCCTCGCCCACTCTCTCCAAGATTAAAAATCAGCGAATGTCGCCAGAAATATCACCTGAAAGGCAATTGGTTTCTTTCTTCGAATTGGTTTTTTGTCTATAGATGTATCAGACGAACCCGAGTTTGTTAGTAACGTATATACCGTCTATCCCCTGGGCCTAGCCTCCGTCGAGCGTGAAAGGGATTCGGACGCAAATCGTCATCACCTTCATCATATAATAAATATCCTAAAGCGAGATGCTACAACTCAAAATCAGTTTCAAATTCGTTCCTGAATCAACGCCAGATCTGACAAATTAGCTGCCGCTGTACAGTTGAATCCCTGCTATAAACACTTGTGGAATTCACATAGCACGGAGATGAGTAGTGCACGGCCTTGAAACGTACAACATATGTTATGATAGAAGTATTGAAAACGCAGAGAAATTGACCAGGGACCACAGAGAGCGACAGTACGGCTTAACAAATAGGCGGATTGGGATTACTGACTCAGTCCAATAACTCCTTTGGGGAACAACTTTCTCAGACAACTTAATTGCACACCGCACGTCGTTGTTTTTGGACAAGTTTAGACCGGTTAGTTAATTCTTGTGACGCTGATGACTCTTCTGTGGAAATGAGTTTTCATACAACTTCTCTACTACTCCTCGGCCTAGCTGTCCACCACGTGCGCGTTCAGAGTTGTCCAATAGAGATAAAGTGCACGGGAGGGCGAACGAGCTTTAAGTCAATATAGGCAGGATCTACAGAGAAATGTGCAAATCTAATTAGTTTCCGAGGTCGGGCGTGTGTCAGCCGGGGTCTAAATAGCTCGTCACAGATCCGTTCTAAAGTGGTAGTGAAGCGTGATTCAGCGGCTGTGTGCCATCGTCACAGATAACTGTCTACACACGGAACATGGAATTACGTGGACTGTACCTGCTGTCTTTGATGCTTGTGTTTACATATGGTAAGTCTGCCTCACACTTTACACACATGTGCGTTTTACACCTGTGCGGTGCACGTGTTTGTCGATGTAAACAGACGTATGAGATTCGTTACCTACAGAACACACTGGTGTCTTACATACATCTCTGTAGTTGTTATTAGACTGACGACCTGGTGATATCATTTTGTACTACAATGTTTTGGCCATCAGATGCGACGTAACTTAAATTTAATGTCCGTAACAATGTCATGAATCTGGCTCCTTTTGTCCCGTGTTTATCCTCTTGTGGCGTTCCACTATAGTAAGAATTTGACTTTTAAATGACGGCTATAACAAAGTGACTTGTTTTTGTGACACATCTCAAAATATGACTTTGTAACTTAAATATTTTTGGAACAGTTGTCTTTGTAACACGAATATTTGTCAATAAGACAACTGTTTGTTTTTATGAATTAGATATAATGTAAGTAGCACAAACATTTGACATTGTGACACAAACGTTTTGTCTTTTTAAAACGTTAAAAAACACCGCATTGTAAAAGGTAACACATTATCGGTAAGAACTGTACATATTGTACATATTTGATACACATTCAGAAAGCTTACACATTTAAGTTATGAACGGTACATACTTTATACACTCTGAGAAAGCTCAACACATTTAAGTTATGAACGGTACATACTTGATACACACTGAGAGGGCTTACACATTGGGACGGTACATAGTTGATACACACTGAGAGGGCTTACACATTGGGACGGTACATACTTGATACACACTGAGAGGGCTTACACATTGGGACGGTACATATTTGATGCACACTGAGAGGGCTTACACATTGGGACGGTACATACTTGATACACACTGAGAGGGCTTACACATTGGGACGGTACATACTTGATACACACTGAGAGGGCTTACACATTGGGACGGTACATAGTTGATACACACTGAGAGGGCTTACACATTGGGACGGTACATATTTGATATAATCTGAGAGGGCTTACACATTGGGACGGTACATAGTTGATACACACTGAGAGGGCTTACACATTGGGACGGTACATAGTTGATACACACTGAGAGGGCTTACACATTGGGACGGTACATACTTGATACACACTGAGAGGGCTTACACTTTGGGACGGTACATATTTGATACACACTGAGAGGGCTTACACATTGGGACGGTACATACTTGGTACACACTGAGAGGGCTTACACATTTGGACGGTACATATTTGATACACACTGAGAGGGCTTAAACATTGGGACGGTACATATCTGATATAATCTGAGAGGGCTTAAACATTGGGACGGTACATATTTGATACACACTGAGAGGGCTTAAACATTGGGACGGTACATATTTGATATAATCTAAGAGGGCTTACACATTGGGACGGTACATATTTGATACACACTGAGAGGGCTTACACATTGGGACGGTACATATTTGATATAATCTGAGAGGGCTTACACATTGGGACGGTACATATTTGATATAATCTGAGAGGGCTTACACATTGGGACGGTACATATTTGATACACACTGAGAGGGCTTAAACATTGGGACGGTACATATTTGATGTTTATTTGGAGGACTTAGACATTAGGACGTAGTATCTGTTTTGGAGGACATGGACATTAGGACGTAGTATTTATTTGGAGGACTTACACGTTCTCGGTATCTATAATAACAACTGCTGTTTATCTTGTTTACTACGTAGGTACTCACTCCGACCAAAGGTCAAACAGTGAAGTTAGAGGGCGCGTTAGAGAACTTAATCTAATCACTATCTGGCAGAAATCACGATAATGTTACCAAAATCAATCATCGCCGTTCACAGAGAATATTCTGGTGTTTCTCATATCATCAAATGCTTGTCATTTAAGGGGGGATTCCTAATGTGCAGCCTGTTCCTGTGTTCATAAGTGAAAACAACGTCATATTATTCGACTCTGTATACCTCCAGCCCTGTTAATATGTGCAGCAATTCCTTATGTACAAAACACGTGTGAAAGTTGTGCAGGAGATTACGTTTGATTATTTTGTTATGCTTTCAACATTCATTTGTTTGGCGCGGATGTTTTGCATTATTGATGCGAGACGGGGAGAAGAAATATGATGTTCTGTCTATAACCTTCTGTGCTGTGTAGCATGCATCATCTTACGCTGGTTTGGAATACTGCATTCTCTTTATCTGTAGAGATAATAAAGTTCTCTATGAAAAACCTTTCTGCCAATATCATAGTTCACTGTGACAAATTTTCTGTCTATACTACAGTTTACTGTGACAAACTTTATGTCTATACCACAGTTCACTGTGACAAACTTTATGTCTATACCACAGTTCACTGTGACAAACTTTATGTCTATACCACAGTTCACTGTGACAAACTTTCTGTCTATACCACAGTTCACTGTGACAAACTTTCTGTCTATATCACAGTTTACTGTGACAAACTTTCTGTCTATACCACAGTTCACTGTGACAAACATTCTGTCTATAACACAGTTCACTGTGACAAACTTTCTGTCTATATCACAGTTTACTGTGACAAACTTTCTGTCTATACCACAGTTCACTGTGACAAACTTTCTGTCTATACCACAGTTCACTGTGACAAACTTTCTGTCTTTACTACAGTTCATTGTGACAAACTTTCTGTCTATACTACAGTTTACTGTGACAAACTTTATGTCTATACCACAGTTCACTGTGACAAACTTTCTGTCTATACCACAGTTCACTGTGACAAACTTTCTGTCTATACCACAGTTCACTATGACAAACTTTCTGTCTATACCACAGTTCACTGTGAAAAACTTTCTATCTATTACACAGTTTACTGTGACAAACTTTCTGTCTATACCACAGTTCACTGTGACAAACTTTCTGTCTATACCACAGTTCACTGTGACAAACTTTCTGTCTATACCACAGTTCACTATGACAAACTTTCTGTCTATACCACAGTTCACTATGACAAACTTTCTGTCTATACCACAGTTCACTATGACAAACTTTCTGTCTATAACACAACAGTTCACTATGACAAACGTTCTGTCTATATCACAGTTCACTGTGACAAACATTCTGTCTACACCACAGTTCACTATGACAAACTTTCTGTCTATACCACAGTTCAATGTGACAAACTTTCTGCCTATACCACAGTTCACTATGACAAATTTTCTATCTATACCACAGTTTACTGTGACAAATTTTCTGTCTATACCAAAGTTCAGTGTGACAATTTTTGTCTTTACCACAGTTCACGGTGACAAACTTTGTCTATACCAAAGTTCAGTGACACAAACTTTTTGTATATACCACAGTTCAATTAGACAATGTTTCTATCTGTACCACAGTACAGTATTATAAACCACACTCGCAATGATAAGTAGCATAACTTTTTGCTGATAACAACAATACCTTCATATAATTGAAGATATTGTTGGGACCGTATACCACAACCTAGAAAAACAAAGTATATTGTAAAAGAATACATTATTGTCTCTAATACAGTCCTCATGGATACTGTAGAAAACACGTGTTTCTGAATTACAGTATCCGGAGGTGGAGAATCCAATCTTGTAACTCACTCTTACATCATGGCCGTCCGCGGAACATCGTCATGTTTATTGATAAATCTTTGACACTCGCTGTTATTTCCTAGTTAAATTAAATCCACCCCTGTCAAATGCCATTTTAGGTTTTGATAGAGTAGAAAATGGAATCAATGTTTTAAAGTGAGACAGATCAAGGGAAGTGATATACAACCCTATGTACAGTACCGGACATAACGTGACTAATGAGTTACAGAACAGTGTGGACTGTCTGTAATCCGGAAGGTAGACAGCCGAGACCCGTCGTGTTATCCGGCGTTCCAACCAATTGTATCCAATGGGCGAACTTTACTTACATTATATATTTCAATGAAACTTTTTCTTCTATCGGAGTTTTTTTTTTTTTCTAATGAGAAAACATGTTATCACTAGCTTTGTAAATAGCATACTACTCATAAAAGTTATCAATGGAAAGTTTCTTCTTCACAAAGTTTATGAGTGAGAAGTAAAATTTGCGTCTTCGCGACGTTCACAACAGTGATTGCGACGCATACAAACATTAACGCGTTATGATCGATTCCAGGACTTTTTATCACTGGTTTGGGAAAGGGCCTGTTTGTCTCATTTTGGGAAAAACATTGGTGAATTGGGAAAGATTTGTTCAGGAGTAAACCGCAACTTTTTGGAATTTGGCTAAAATATGAAAGTATTGCTATTGGGAATGGGGCCCATTAACGGCCGAAAAAAGTACCCAGAAAAAAACATGGATTCCATCAATACGCTAACAAATGTTAACGATGTCTAGTCTGTTGTCACGAAGGTTACAAACGTACACTGTACGTTATCCTCGAGACGCTTACAAAGGTTTACGTTATCCTCGCGACGCTTACAAATGTTTAAGCTGTATACACAGTGTCTAGCTACGCTTGCAAACGTTTACGCTATACAAGAGTCTGTGTCCTCGCGACGCTTACAAACGTTTCCGTTGTATTCTCTGTGTCCTCGCGACTGTTACAAACGTTTACGCTGTATACTCTTTGTCCTTGAGGTCCTTTATTTCCTCATTGCTCGGCGTTTCTGTGCTTTGTTTAGCACTTGTATTGGTGTCTCCTCGACACCAGTCAAAAATCCTCGCGAGGCTTTCAAACTTTGATGCCGTATAACCTGTGTCCTCGCCACATATACAGACAGTTACGCTGTTTTCTCGTGTGAAGTTTCCGTACAAGAAGTGGCCGGTTTGCCGAGATTTCCAACGAGGATTCAGTTCTCAGTCAATAAAACCGTAGAAAAACAAAGTAGAGAAACCCACCACGTACATCTGCTCCCTGACACCCAGGATCACATTTCGTATAAGAAACATGTTTATCGAATAGATTGCTGCGCAGTTTTCAAAAAATGACGGAGCTATCTATGAAGGAACCAGTAAAATCTGAGTGCCCTAGAAACTGTATTTTTTATTAGAATTATTTGGAAAATCAACAGGATCGCTTTCAGGCTAAGCCAGTTAATTGACGATCAACTAATTATAGGATCCTTTCAAAAAAGTTTCAACTGCGCGCAAACAGTTTATTTAGTGTTAACATTTCCCCTGACGGCAGTGTATTATTTTTGTGAAGAAAGAACGTGTTATGTGTTATTAATACAGGCTGTGTACATGTTACATCGCCGTCGTACGTTTGTTTAGACTACACAAGGCCATTATAGGATAAATAAAATGTCTTTCCTCAACATGGTATCCACTCCAGGGAGCCGAGCACTAGGAGTGGCATGGTACCAGTATAGGATACAGAAGGCTACGTATAGTATAGTGATGTACAGCAGATTTCTCCTAAAGCGGGAACATCTTCATGTACACCACAAAACTGTAAAGAAATTGATGTCGGTAAATATAATATCTCTGGGCTGATTAGAAAGATAATCATATCTTAAGTGTACCGTAGTAAAGCCCTCCACACGTCCTTATTGACAATGAACTTCGGTCAAGAGGCTAACTTCAGCTGCTGTCATTGCTCGCGGTGTATTACTCTCCAGTATCACAAATACTGATAAAATCAAAGCCACGATTTTTTCATATCACTAATGCAAATGTTATCAGAGAGAATGATTTAAGAGGAATAAGATATCCGACCATTTGTTTAGAACATGTGGAACACCAGGAAGTAGAAATGGACGATTTAAGTTGTGATGTAATCGTCGGTATAGGGGTAGTGTTTACATCTGTGGTGATGTAATCGTCGTTATGGGGGTAGTGTTTACATCTGTGGTGATGTAATCGTCGGTATGGGGGTAGTGTTTACATCTGTGGTGATGTAATCGTCGGTATGGGGGTAGTGTTTACATCTGTGGTGATGTAATCGTCGGTATGGGGGTAGTGTTTACATCTGTGGTGATGTAATCGTCGGTATGGGGGTAGTGTTTACATCTGTGGTGATGTAATCGTCGGTATGAGGTTTGTGTTTACATCTGTGGTGATGTAATCGTCGGTATGGTGGTAGTGTTTACATCTGTGGTGATGTAATCGTCGGTATGGGGGTGGTGGTTACATCTGTTGTGATGTAATCGTCGGTATGGGGGTAGTGGTTACATCTGTGGTGATGTAATCGTCGGTATAGGGTTAGTGTTTACATCTGTGGTGATGTAATCGTCGGTATGAGGGTAGTGTTTACATCTGTTGTGATGTAATCGTCGGTATGGGGATAGTGTTTACATCTGTGGTGATGTAATCGTCGGTATGGGGTAGTGTTTACATCTTTGGTGATGTAATCGTCGGTATAGGGTTAGTGTTTACATCTGTGGTGGTGTAATCGTCGGTATGGGGTTAGTGTTTACATCTGTGGTGATGTAATCGTCGGTATGGGGTAGTGTTTACATCTGTTGTGGTGTAATCGTCGGTATGGGGATAGTGTTTACATCTGTGGTGATGTAATCGTCGGTATCGGGGTAGTGTTTACATCTGTGGTGATGTAATCGTCGGTATGGGGGTAGTGGTTACAACGGTTGTGATGTAATCGTCGGTATGGGGGTAGTGGTTACATCTGTGGTGATGTAATCGTCGGTATCGGGGTAGTGTTTACATCTGTGGTGATGTAATCGTCGGTATGGGGGTAGTGTTTACATCTGTGGTGATGTAATCGTCGGTATGGGGGTAGTGTTTACATCTGTGGTGATGTAATCGTCGGTATGGGGGTAGTGGTTACATCTGTGGTGATGTAGTCGTCGGTATGGGGGTAGTGTTTACATCTGTGATGATGTAATCGTCGGTATCGGGGTAGTGGTTACATCTGTGGTGATGTAATCGTCGGTATGGGGGTAGTGTTTACATCTGTGGTGATGTAATCGTCGGTATGGGGGTAGTGTTTACATCTGTTGTGATGTAATCGTCGGTATGGGGGTAGTGTTTACATCTGTTGTGATGTAATCGTCGGTATAGTGGTAGTGTTTACATGTGTTGTGATGTAATCGTCGGTATGGGGTAGTGTTTACATCTGTGGTGATGTAATCGTCGGTATGGGGGTAGTGGTTACAGCTGTAGTGATGTAATCGTCGGTATGGGGGTAGTGTTTACATCTGTTGTGATGTAATCGTCGGTATAGGGGTAGTGTTTACATCTGTGGTGATGTAATCGTCGGTATGGGGGTAGTGGTTACAACTGTAGTGGTGTAATCGTCGGTATGGTGGTAGTGGTTACATCTGTGGTGATGTAATCGTCGGTATGGGGGTAGTGGTTACAACTGTTGTGATGTAATCGTCGGTATGGGGGTAGTGGTTACATCTGTGGTGAAGTAATCGTCGGTATGGGGTTAGTGTTTACATCTGTTGTGATGTAATCGTCGGTATGGGGGTAGTGTTTACATCTGCGGTGATGTAATCGTCGGTATAGTGGTAGTGGTTACATCTGTGGTGATGTAATCGTCGGTATGGGGTAGTGTTTACATCTGTGGTGATGTAATCGTCGGTATGGGGGTAGTGTTTACATCTGTTGTGATGTAATCGTCGGTATGGGGGTAGTGGTTACATCTGTGGTGATGTAATCGTCGGTATGGGGGTAGTGGTTACATCTGTTGTGATGTAATCGTCGGTATGGTGGTAGTGTTTACAACTGTTGTGATGTAATCGTCGGTATGGGGGTAGTGGTTACATCTGTGGTGATGCAATCGTCGGTATGGGGTTAGTGTTTACATCTGTTGTGATGTGATCGTCGGTATGGGGGTAGTGTTTACATCTGTTGTGGTGTAATCGTCGGTATGGGGGTAGTGTTTACATCTGTGGTGATGCAATCGTCGGTATGGGGGTAGTGTTTACATCTGTGGTGATGTAATCGTCGGTATGGGGGTAGTGGTTACAACTGTGGTGATGTAATCGTCGGTATAGTGGTAGTGGTTACATCTGTTGTGATGTAATCGTCGGTATGGGGGTAGTGTTTACATCTGTGGTGATGTAATCGTCGGTATAGGGGTAGTGTTTACAACTGTTGTGATGTAATCGTCGGTATCGGGGTAGTGGTTACATCTGTGGTGATGTAATCGTCGGTATCGGGGTAGTGGTTACATCTGTGGTGATGTAATCGTCGGTATGGGGGTAGTGTTTACATCTGTGGTGATGTAATCGTCGGTATGGGGGTAGTGTTTACATCTGTGGTGATGTAATCGTCGGTGTGGGGGTAGTGTTTACAACTGTTGTGATGTAATCGTCGGTATGGTGGTAGTGTTTACAACTGTGGTGATGTAATCGTCGGTGTGGGGGTAGTGTTTACAACTGTTGTGATGTAATCGTCGGTATGGGGATAGTGGTTACATCTGTGGTGATGTAATCGTCGGTATGGGGATAGTGTTTACAACTGTTGTGATGTAATCGTCGGTATGGGGTTAGTGGTTACATCTGTGGTGATGTAATCGTCGGTATAGGGGTAGTGTTTACATCTGTGGTGATGTAATCGTCGGTATGGGGGTAGTGGTTACAACTGTTGTGATGTAATCGTCGGTATGGGGGTAGTGTTTACATCTGTGGTGATGTAATCGTCGGTATGGGGATAGTGTTTACATCTGTTGTGATGTAATCGTCGGTATGGGGGTAGTGTTTACATCTGTGGTGATGTAATCGTCGGTATGGGGATAGTGTTTACATCTGTGGTGATGTAATCGTCGGTATAGTGGTAGTGGTTACATCTGTGGTGATGTAATCGTCGGTATGGGGGTGGTGTTTACATCTGTGGTGATGTAATCGTCGGTATGGGGGTAGTGGTTACAACTGTGGTGATGTAATCGTCGGTATGGGTGTAGTGTTTACATCTGTTGTGATGTAATCGTCGGTATGGGGGTATTGGTTACATCTGTTGTGGTGTAATCGTCGGTATGAGGTTTGTGTTCACAACAGTTATTGGGTGAGTTGATGCCCCCTACTTGTTCCATCGTGCTTATTGCCTATTGCTTAATGCCCGAGCAATTCACCCTTCTTTTTGTATCGTGCTTATTGCCTATTGCTTAATGCCCGAGCAAGTCAACCTACTTTTTGTATCGTGCTTATCGCCTACTGCTTAATGCCCGAGCAAGTCAACCTACTTTTTGTATCGTGCTTATCGCCTACTGCTTAATGCCCGAGCAAGTCAACCTACTTATTGCATCGTGCTTATTACCTAATGCTTAATGCACGAGCAGTTAATCCTACTTATTGTATCGTGCTTATTGCCTACTGTATACTACCTATTCACCACCATTGTATGTAAGAACCAGACAACGAAAAGACAACATTAGGTAAGAAGGAAGCTGGTCCTGTGTTTTTATGGATGTCTATACAACTATAACAAGTCGTCTGTGCCTGTCTGCTGCGCTTGTCAGTAGATTTTAGGGGAAATACGCCTTATATTTGTCACTAAAAAGATATTTATAGAATTCATTTTTTTCTGAAGGGACATTAAGGAAAAGAAAATTGTGTGCTATGAAGCCAATTCATCACCCAGGACAGTAAGAAACTTTCATTTTCAAACATTACCTATCTGGCTGAGTTCTTACCGTGTCTTTGAATGGCGTACTTTCTGCAGTATAGCCTTGGTAATTGAAACCGTTCTACACATATGTGACATGTCAGTTCTGTGCATCGAAGAAATATTTTCGTCAAACTTGATATTATTACCATGACTACGACTGAAAAGGAAATTACCAATCATATTTATAATCATAACTCATATTTCTAATTCCAAATATAGTAGTAAATCAACAAGGAATGAAAGCCAGCTTTCGAATGGCATTTCCCCGATATTTTCTTTAAAAATTAATTTCTTTCCGCGCCCTGATAATATAAAACGCGGATCCTGAACAATAGCAGTGAATGCATGTATACAGGGAATATGATAAAGGCTCTACATACAGCTATTGTCAGGGGTATTACAAGTCTACTGTAAACTGTAAATTATCATTGTATTGATTAAGTAGAAGGAGAGCAAACCTTTTGATTTAAAAATGAAACCTATATATAGATTTCTTTCTCCACAAGGCACGGAACTGCTTGCATGTTTGTGGAGATTAAAAAGATGTGATAAATACCGCGGAGATATCGCAATGATTTCAAATTATAAGTCAATAGTGACAGTGCCAGAAATGTCCGGTAGATCTCAAGGTTTATAACTCACGAGACACCTACCCGTGTGTTATAAGTGATGACTCACTAGACACCTACCCGTGTGTTATAAGTGACTGGTGACAGTGCCAGAAATGTCCGGTAGATCTCAAGGTTTATAACTCACTAGACACCTACCCGTGTGTTATAAGTGATGACTCACTAGAAACCTACCCGTGTGTTATAAGTGACTGGGGACAGTGACAGAAATGTCCGGTAGATCTCAAGGTTTATAGGTCACGAGACACCTACCCGTGTGTTATAAGTGACTGGTGACAGTGCCAGAAATGTCCGGTAGATCTAAAGATTTATAGGTCACGAGACACCTACCCGTGTGTTATAAGTGACTGGTGACAGTGCCAGAAATGTCCGGTAGATCTCAAGGTTTATAGGTCACGAGACACCTACCCGTGTGTTATAAGTGACTGGTGACAGTGCCAGAAATGTCCGGTAGGTCTCAAGGTTTATAACTCACGAGACACCTACCCGTGTGTTATAAGTGACTGGTGACAGTGTCAGAAATTCCCGGTAGGTCTCAAGGTTTATAGGTCACGAGACACCTACCCGTGTGTTATAAGTGACTGGTGACAGTGCCAGAAATGTCCGGTAGGTCTCAAGGTTTATAACTCACGAGACACCTACCCGTGTGTTATAAGTGACTGGTGACAGTGTCAGAAATTCCCGGTAGGTCTCAAGGTTTATAGGTCACGAGACACCTACCCGTGTGTTATAAGTGACTGATGACAGTTCCAGAAATGTCCGGTAGATCTCAAGGTTTATAACTCACGAGACACCTACCCGTGTGTTATAAGTGACTGGTGACAGTGCCAGAAATGTCCGGTAGGTCTCAAGGTTTATAACTCACGAGACACCTACCCGTGTGTTATAAGTGACTGGTGACAGTGTCAGAAGTTCCCGGTAGGTCTCAAGGTTTATAACTCACGAGACACCTACCCGTGTGTTATAAGTGACTGGTGACAGTGCCAGAAATGTCCGGTAGATCTCAAGGTTTATAACTCACGAGACACCTACCCGTGTGTTATAAGTGACTGGTGACAGTGCCAGAAATGTCCGGTAGGTCTCAAGGTTTATAGGTCACGAGACACCTACCCGTGTGTTATAAGTGACTGGTGACAGTGCCAGAAATGTCCGGTAGATCTCAAGGTTTATAGGTCACGAGACACCTACCCGTGTGTTATAAGTGACTGGTGACAGTGCCAGAAATGTCCGGTAGATCTAAAGGTTTATAACTCACGAGACACCTACCCGTGTGTTATAAGTGACTGGTGACAGTGTCAGAAATGTCCGGTAGATCTCAAGGTTTATAGGTCACGAGACACCTACACGTGTATTATAAGTGACTGGTGACAGTGCCAGAAATGTCCGGTAGATCTAAAGCTTTATAGATCAGAAGACACCTACCGTATATAGCGGGCTGAAGTTAGCAGCGGATTCGTTATTCGTTATTGGGGATTCGAATAACTGGCAGCGGTTGGCGATTCGAATAACGAATCCAGCAGCGGATTGGGGATTCAGTGTTTTATGTTTAAATGATATTTCTTTTAATTGACATTTTGACGATTGGATTCAAATAACAAATCCGCTGCAGCAGTGGATTGGGGATTCAGTTACATCTAAGTATTTTTTTCTTATAGTAATAGATTGGGGTTCGATTAACGAATCCGCTGCCAGCAGCGGTTGGAAAAGTAGGTGGAGGCGTTTGTATATTGTATCTATATCGACTATTAATTGTCTTATCTGTGAGTGTTGTATATTGTATTTGTGAGTGTTGTATATTGTATCTGTGAGTGTTGTATGCTACGTATATCTGTGAGTGTTGTATGTTGTATATTGTATCTGTGAGTGTTGTATGTTGTATCTGTGAGTGTTGTATGTTGTATATTGTATCTGTGAGTGTTGTATGTTGTATCTTGTATCTGTGAGTGTTGTATGTTGTATATTGTATCTGTGAGTTGTATATTGTATATGTGAGTGTTGTATATTGTATCTGTGAGTGTTGTATATTGTATATGTGAGTGTTGTATATTGTATCTGTGAGTGTTGTATATTTGATGTGTGAGTGTTGTATGGTGTATCTTGTATTTGTGAGTGTTGTATGTTACGTATATCTGTGAGTGTTTTATGTTGTATATTGTATCTGTGGGTGTTGTATGTTGTATATTGTATCTGTGAGTGTTGTATATTGTATCTGTGAGTGTTGTATGTTGTATCTTGTATCTGTGAGTGTTGTATGTTGTATATTGTATCTATGAGTGTTGTATATTGTATCTGAGTGTTGTATGTTACGTATATCTGTGAGTGTTGTATGTTGTATATTGTATATGTGAGTGTTGTTTATTGTATCTGTGAGTGTTGTATGTTGTATATTGTATCTGTGAGTGTTGTATATTGTATATGTGAGTGTTGCATGTTGTGTTGTACGTAAATTGTATATTGTATCTGTGAGTGTTACATGTTGTGTTGTACGTAAATTGTATATTGTATCTGTGAGTGTTGTATGTTGTATATTGTATCTGTGAGTGTTGTATATTGTGTTGTACGTAAATTGTATATTGTATCTGTGAGTGTTGTATATTGTATCTGTGAGTGTTGTATGTTGTATATTGTATCTGTGAGTGTTGTTTGGTGTATATTGTATATGTAAGTGTTGTATGGTGTATATTGTATCTGTGAATGTTGTATGTTGTATATTGTATCTGAGTGTTGTATATTGTATCTGTGAGTGTTGTATGTTACGTATATCTGTGAGTGTTGTATATTGTATATGTGAGTGTTGTATATTGTATCTGTGAGTGTTGTATGTTGTATATTGTATCTGTGAGTGTTGTATATTGTATCTGTGAGTGTTGTATGTTGTATATTGTATCTGTGAGTGTTGTTTGTTGTATATTGTATCTGTGAGTGTTGTATATTGTATCTGTGAGTGTTGTATGTTGTATATTGCATCTGTGAGTGTTGTATATTGTATATGTAAGTGTTGTATGTTGTATATTGTATCTGAATGTTGTTTATTGTATATTGTATCTGTGAGTGTTGTATCTTGGATCTGTGAGTGTTGTATGTTGTATATTGTATCTGTGAGTGTTGTATCTTGGATCTGTGAGTGTTGTATGTTGCATATTGTATCTGTGAGTGTTGTATATTGTATCTGTAAGTGTTGTATGGTGTATATTGCATCTGTGAGTGTTGTATATTGTATATGTGAGTGTTGTATCTTGTATCTGTGAGTGTTGTATGTTGTATCTTGTATCTGTGAGTGTTGTATGTTGTACATGTATATTGTATCTATGAGTGTTGTATATTGTATCTGTGAGTGTTGTATGTTACGTATATATGTGAGTGTTGTATGTTGTATATTGTATCTGTGAGTGTTGTATCTTGGATCTGTGAGTGTTGTATATTGTATCTGTGAGTGTTGTATATTGTATCTGTAAGTGTTGTATGGTGTATATTGCATCTGTGAGTGTTGTATATTGTATCTGTGAGTGTTGTATATTGTATATGTGAGTGTTGTATGTTGTATATTGTATCTGTGAGTGTTGTATGTTGTATATTGTATATGTGAGTGTTGTATATTGTATCTGTGAGTGTTGTATGTTGTATATTGTATCTGTGAGTGTTGTATATTGTATCTGTGAGTGTTGTATGTTGTATATTGTATCTGTGAGTGTTGTTTGTTGTATCTTGTATCTGTGAGTGTTGTATATTGTATCTGTGAGTGTTGTATGTTGTATATTGCATCTGTGAGTGTTGTATATTGTATATGTAAGTGTTGTATGTTGTATATTGTATCTGAATGTTGTTTATTGTATATTGTATCTGTGAGTGTTGTATCTTGGATCTGTGAGTGTTGTATGTTGTATATTGTATCTGTGAGTGTTGTATCTTGGATCTGTGAGTGTTGTATGTTGCATATTGTATCTGTGAGTGTTGTATATTGTATCTGTAAGTGTTGTATGGTGTATATTGCATCTGTGAGTGTTGTATATTGTATATGTGAGTGTTGTATCTTGTATCTGTGAGTGTTGTATGTTGTATCTTGTATCTGTGAGTGTTGTATGTTGTACATGTATATTGTATCTATGAGTGTTGTATATTGTATCTGTGAGTGTTGTATGTTACGTATATATGTGAGTGTTGTATGTTGTATATTGTATCTGTGAGTGTTGTATCTTGGATCTGTGAGTGTTGTATATTGTATCTGTGAGTGTTGTATATTGTATCTGTAAGTGTTGTATGGTGTATATTGCATCTGTGAGTGTTGTATATTGTATCTGTGAGTGTTGTATATTGTATATGTGAGTGTTGTATGTTGTATCTTGTATCTGTGAGTGTTGTATGTTGTATATTGTATCTATGAGTGTTGTATATTGTATCTGTGAGTGTTGTATGTTACGTATATCTGTGAGTGTTGTATGTTGTATATTGTATATGTAAGTGTTGTATATTGTATCTGTGAGTGTTGTATATTTGATGTGTGAGTGTTGTATGTTGTATATTGGTTCTGTGAGTGTTGTATGTTGTATATTGTATCTGTGAGTGTTGTATATTGTATCTGTGAGTGTTGTATATTGGATCTGTGTGTGTTGTATATTGTATATTGTATCTGTTTCGACTATTAATAGTCTTTTTGTGAGTGTAGACATGTTTCATATTATGACATATTTTGAAAAGCCTGCAATAATTATTAATATATACATTAAAAAAGTGATTCAGCTCTTTAGAACAGAGTTGTGTTTCCTCAGTACATCACATGACATAATACTGACTCCCCATTGGCTTCACACATGGGTAATATGAGGCAATAGTATCCCGCTCCTGCGGGCACTTTGGCACTATCGTTGGCGCGGAATTGAACGTGACTCTATGTCATCCAGAGACAATACCATTCATTAGACAATAGTGCCCTAAAAAGACGACAACTATGTATAAATATTAACCATCTCCGACTCGCGACGAACGTTTATCGGAAACTCTATGGAGATTTCCGTCATAATGTGGATTTCACGTCACGATTTTTGATTCCGGACTACTATAACAGAACGAAAAGCCCAGATAATACATTCCCCTGCAGCTATCCTCCTGTGGTTGTACCAAAGTGCGATACCACGCTTACGTAAATACCAAATGTAGCTGTACTAAACGTTGACGTCACTTTGTTATGTTGTACGATTGTCAGCAGTTGTGGGCTTTTACGCGGGAGGTTACTAGTGTAAAAAATGTAAACCTTAATATAATCACATACTTGAAATAGTGTTCTCGTAATCAACTGTTCATCAGTGGTGTAATGATATTACCGAAGACTGCAGAATACCAATGACTCGGAGCAATAGGGGTAATCTGTGTGTTAATTAGAATTCCATCATTAATACCGGCAACATTTATATTACCAAGACTTTTCAATAACACAGACTCCCAAGTTACCCAACCTCAGTAACACAGAAGATTCATTCCATATATTTTTTGCGTCTTTGACAAATGACATCGAGGGCATTGCTTTGTCTGGAAGTATTTCTTTGACCTTCTACACTGGGGAAGAGATGTACTTGGTTAACACTGAGAATGATGGGATAGACGACATAATGCCCGGATGTAAATGACACAATTTGTAGATACTGTACTTCATGACTGTAGAATGGGCTCTCGAGACAGGGATGTGTTATTGTCTGTCTTTCGCCTGAGTCATGCATACCTTTTCATAGCCGATGTATGCACACTTTGTATTCTGTTCACGGTTTTTTGGAATATTTATTTGATATTCTAATCTGTCGTCGTCAAATAAGCATTCTAATGTTCGTACAACCCGTATTGCAGAGAACGGACACCACAACAGGTGTGGGCATTTCCTATCACACCTTCATATCTGCCGAACTAACGCGTCTGACGCATTGCCACAGTTTAATCATAGCTGCCGAACTCATCAAAGTCCATTACCCAGTGACATAATAAATTATGAGTTCTGGGAAAATTCGATCGGTCCATTTTTCAAGAGGGAAAATGAAACAGAATATTCAATTAGAATTATGAGAGAAACGTGACAGAATTCACACTGGATTTTTGGAAACATCCAAACAAACGTCGATGTCGTACGGAATCCGATAGAGGGCAGGCCATCTAATAAGTCTCCGTACCAGACTTGTACGGATCGACCGCTCTCACTACCGTGTAGTGCCGGTAAGATGCCTATAAATGGACAGTCACACCTCGCCGGTGTGATGGCGTGATAAATTGACATTTACAGGTAAGTTACGATAATATGACGGTCGATTAACGACAATTGTACAGCAGCGTGTCGACGGTACATTGATGACTGTGTTTTTGTCCACAATTCTGCGAGTACGTTTATTTATGGGGTTATAAATATTTTTTTACATGTTAAGCGAGCAGCCGTCCGTTATTTTACCTGCAATGTTACATCACCGATCGCGTGCCCTTTCGGCCCACTAAATCACCAATAAAACGGTCCTCTCATCAGTCTTAATTCTGTATTACAGGTAGGGACATTCTACTGTCTGTGTTACAGGTAGGGACATTCTACTGTCTGTGTTACAGGTAGGGACATTCTACTGTCTGTGTTACAGGTAGGGACATTCTACTGTCTGTGTTACAGGTAGGGACATTCTACTGTCTGTGTTACAGGTAGGGACATTCTACTGTCTGTGTTACAGGTAGGGACATTCTACTGTCTGTTACAGGTAGGGACATTTTACTGTTATAGGTAGGGACATTCTACTGTCTGTGTTACAGGTAGGGACATTTTACTGTTATAGGTAGGGACATTCTACTGTCTGTGTTACAGGTAGGGACATTTTACTGTTACAGGTAGGGACATTCTACTGTCTGTGTTATAGGTAGGGACATTCTACTGTCTGTTACAGGTAGGGACATTCTACTGTCTGTATTACAGGTAGGGACATTCTACTGTCTGTGTTACAGGTAGGGACATTCTACTGTCTGTGTTACAGGTAGGGACATTCTACTGTCTGTGTTACAGGTAGGGACATTATACTGTCTGTGTTACAGGTAGGGACATTCTACTGTCTGTGTTACAGGTAGGGACATTCTACTGTCTGTGTTACAGGTAGTGACATTCTACTGGATGTTACAGGTAGGGACATTATACTGTCTGTGTTACAGGTAGGGACATTCTACTGTCTGTGTTACAGGTAGGGACATTCTACTGTCTGTGTTACAGGTAGGGACATTCTACTGTATGTGTTATAGGTAGAGACATTCTACTGTCTGTTACAGGTAGGGACATTCTACTGTCTGTGTTACAGGTAGGGACATTCTACTGTCTGTGTTACAGGTAGGGACATTCTACTGTCTGTGTTACAGGTAGGGACATTCTGCTGTGTTACAGGTAGGGACATTCTACTGTGTTACAGGTAGGGTCATTCTTCCTCTATATTAACGCCATCCCGTTCAGCACATGTTTCACGTGATTACAAAAGATCAAACCCAATCATACCGGTCTTTGCTTTAATGATGAGGATGGCGCTGACTAGATACGATGGTATTTACGGCGATGAAAGCCGTAACATCAAGGTTAGGACACGATTCGCGGTCTATTGATTGATATCACTAATATTCAGTCACCAGGAACTGTTACATGTTTTACACGTGCACATGAAATTATTTTATTCATTGAATGTGCGTGTTTATTAATGGCCGAAAAACAAAAACAAAAAATGAAACAAAAACAAAAACAAAACAAAACAGAGGTCGAGGAAATCAGGTAAACTGAGACTACCGAAAAAGTGATCGGTTTATGTTCCACCATGATCGCTGTCAGATCACGGAGAAAGTCCAAATGTAACTCTTTCCCTGCTATGAAACATCGCCTTGCAACCATCGACATATGACAATGACAATGTTTCAGAATCAATTTTTATAAGATCTTTTCTTTACATATTTCATACTTAGAAAATGAAGGATAAGTTGATAAGTAATTCGAGTAAAAAGATTAGATAAACTCTCTCATGATCTGAAATAATGTCTGTAATAGACTAACAGGATGTTTTGGATGTTGAGAATTGGTTTTGTGTAAAATTAGAAATTAGGTGAGAACATTTCGAACTTCAATTAGTTTCTTTTTTAACTCAATTTGAACACAGAACGACTTCCGGTGACGACAAAAGTTATGTCACTGGCTAAATTATTATGCGATCACTTCACAAGTCGCCGTGAAACTAATTTAGCCTGGGATATAGAAGCAGACGCTTATTTGACGCAAATGTAGTTTGGCGAGATATCAAAAGACGGTAACGTGACAGATCGTCATGGAACCAAGGTAGTTTTGTGAGATAGAAGCAGACGACCACGCGACAAATCGTCATAGAACCAATGTAGTTCGGTAAGATAGAAGGAGACGGTCACGCGACAAATCGTCATAAAACCAAGGTAGTTTGGTAAGATAGAAGCAGACGACCACGCGACAAATCGTCATAGAACCAAGGTAGTTTGGTAAGATAGAAGCAGACGACCACGCGACAAATCGTCATAGAACCAATGTAGTTGGTAAGATAGAAGCAGACGACCACGCGACAAATCGTCATAGAACCAATGTAGTTCGGTAAGATAGAAGGAGACGGGTACGCGACAAATCGTCATAAAACCAAGGTAGTTTGGTAAGATAGAAGCAGACGACCACGCGACAAATCGTCATAGAACCAAGGTAGTTTGGTAAGATAGAAGCAGACGACCACGCGGCAAATCGTCATAGAACCAAGGTAGTTTGGTAAGATAGAAGCAGACGACCTCGCGACAAATCGTCATAGAATCAAGGTAGTTTGGTAAGATAGAAGCAGACGACCACGCGACAAATCGTTATAGAATCAATGTAGTTTGGTAAGATAGAAGCAGACGACCACGCGACAAATCGTCATAGAACCAACGTAGTTTGGTAAGATAGAAGCAGACGACCACGCGACAAATCGTTATAGAACCAAGGTAGTTTGGTAAGATAGAAGGAGACGGTCACGCGACAAATCGTCATAGAACCAAGGTAGTTTGGTAAGATAGAAGCAGACGACCACGTTGAAATCGCCATGGAACCAAAGTAGTTTGGTGAGATAGGAGCAGACGATTTTTAGACAAAAATGCAGTTTTATGACAAAGAAGCAAACGATTATAAACCGACAGATCGTCATGGAAACAATGTAGTTTTGTCAGATGAGTGTCGGTTATGAATGGCACGATGTTGTTGTGTTGATCATTTGATAGCCAGAATAAAAGAACCAATATAAACAAGGTTTAAATAATAATGGCTAAAACCCTGAATGACATTACCCGTCGTGTTTGGTTATAAACACCCAATCATGCGGAAGACCTGTTAAGGTACACGTTTGATATGTTTGATTACCTGGTTTTATGACCAGACAAAATCGATGTGGATGTATCATTTTTACAGCAAGGTAGGTAGACATGTAGCACACCTCTGTCACCTTGACACACATCACAACCTGTAACTGCCGCCATCAATATTTCATAACCCCATTTCCGACTTGCCGTGTGACTCTCAGCATTGGTAATTTGGCCTGTTATTCAGAGAGTTGTCATTAGCTGTACTGAAGACAATACACCTTGTATAGTTGTTTGTTCTCCTTATGGCACGAATTCAATACAACAGTACCACAGTTGGTTTATACTTTATAAGAACACTCTGGTGCCTTTCAATTCATCCCGTGGCATCTTAGCTCGCCTGAGAATGGATCATTAAAATATGACAATGGTTTTACATACACATTGTTTGATGGAGGTTCTGTGAGAAAACTACTCCGGATGATAATCAAGTCATGCAACTGAACACGTCACGTGCAATTTATGTCGGGTCTCTAGGAGCGTTTTCCATTGTTGTTAAAGTGCGTTGTCATGGCGACGTGTAGTTAGATGGGTACTGAATAGATTTCTAGACATGAAATTCTTGTTTTAGGTACCGGCCAGCTGTTTTACGTTAGATAATACGCCTCACACACCCATGCACAAACATTGACATTGACAAAATTGCATCAAACTGAAAATAAAGCAGGTTTAATTACTGCCGTGTTAGGACTAACAGACGCCCATGCTCTTGCCGCGCCAGACTCTCCAGAGTCCTCAGACCTGCTGGTTTTGTTCCATTTGCATGCGGCGACATCCGGCGCTCATTAATTCCCGCCAAATCCGCCTAGACTAGTCATTTGTGACAATGCCTTGATCCTATGGCTATAATATAGGTTTGCTATGTCGTGGTACAGCACGCACGTACCAAGCCATGGCCGCTTAAATTGACCACTTAGTCCGATACACGCTCGGGCTTGACCCACGTAATACCGAACTCATTTTCTATCATTACCTAGGATCTATGACAGATGACTAGAAAAGGAGAATCTCCAAACGATTCATTTAAGGACACCGATTTATTCAAAGACAGTATCATCAATGTGTCCTGTAACGTGACAAGAACGGAGTTTTTGAGCGACACTAATGGAAACTCATAGGAAAGCATTATTCATAATTTTGTGTTTTTATTTCAATCTGTCGTCAGGATCTATTTCTGTCAATCGATGACGTTGACGTGAAGTTGTCCTATTAAGGCGTTAACAATGAGGAGTAAATACGTTTTTTTGTGTGATTTTACTGTAGATCTGCACTGTAAGCATTTAACATTAAAACATACATAAATAATGTATTCGCTTATGCAAGTAAAACACATATTGCCAAATGCACAATCGTGATGTGCCGCCACAAGTCTCTGAGCTGTGTTAGCTTAATTCCAACATCATAAATGCTACAACCATAGATTTAAGGATAAACAATTAATTTTGTTTAAATTTTGATCTCAGAAACTAAAAAAACAAAGAAAAAACGTTAACACTTATATTTAATGACACATCGGATCAGTCATTGGCGCCGTTTGCCATGTTCATTTGGGCTTTATATGCCTGTCATGGCGGCACATCATGATTATATGATTTCGATAGTTCATTTTAATACTGCGTTGCACCACGAATTAATTAAGATATATGTTCTATAAGACGAGATGACACCTTAAATGACGTCAATTTTAACTGTGACGTCAGGGGATTCAGAAATAATGAACGAAGTAAGAGTAACGCCATTGTCATCTCAGTGAAAATTCTTTGTCAGATATTTTCAGAGAGTTTCGAAAACATACCAAAACCCATGTAGCACGATTACTTCTGTCACTGTGGAACGTGGAGGGTACCGTGCCTATAGGTCAGATCAGGGGACGGCTTCATTTTCATTGGTTTAAAAATATTTGATTCCTTTAAAATGACAAAATGGATTAGGCACAAGTTCTTACAACTTAGTTAGCCCTTTCCTAACTTAAATGCATTTTGTATACTTCATTACTGTCTTGATGTTTGGATAGAATTTTTATCTAGATTGATTAAATTAACATCATAATTTGTTTTAATTTGTTGACAGTTGTTTCTCTGTACCCTAAACTACCCAAGAGTATTACCCAAGGCTTACACACTAAAAAATTGTGTAATTAAGACTACTTGGAATGGTTTGTATCTGTAATGTACTTACATATATAGGTAAAACTTTTGCTGTTTTTGTTCAAAAGTGATATCTTGATTTCCCCATAGAAGAATATTTGTGCCAGAGGATCTCTGGGAGATTTTGTTTTCATTACAACATACAGTAACACTTATTGTATAGTAGAGGTGTACCAGTGGTTAAGGACAGTGTAGGTGCCACGATGTTAATTGTTCATGAAACAAAGATGTTTGCGTTTCCTCTCTACTTTAGCTAATGTTTTTTTCATTTGTTCCTTTGCCAGCAAACGAAGACTGTCCTCGACGGATTGACAAAAACAATGGCCGCACATGTAAGAAGAAGTGCCAAAACGGGACTTGTGTGAGTCCCCGCAAAGACTGTCTCTGCGATGGAGCGTGTGGTAAAAGCTGTATCCTCAGAAGTGAGTCTGATAATAATCTGCCTGCATGAAGCATCCCACTCCTATTATCGCTTAGTGATTTAATGGGGGACATGTCCAATACAAACATTTACATTTTAAAAGTACAGTGCTCGAATTATCTGTATTCCCTATAGATTTCCGACATTTAACTTTATGTTTCGTTATTGCCAACATCATTCATGAACCAGCCTATAGTCATCAATATGTTTGCTTCTTACGAAGCGAGGGGAAGAGTCAAAGTGACGTTGATAAACATAGGATCAAACATAGTATTGGTCATTTGAATGTAAGTAATGAATGTTTAAACAAAACGTAAAATGGTTCTACGACATGCATACATTGTAACTGGTGATATACTGGTGATGTACTCGTGGTATACTGATGGTAAACTGGTGATAAACTCGTGGTATACTGGTGATAAACTCGTGGTATACTGGTGATGTACTCGTGGTATACTGATGGTAAACTGGTGATGTACTCGTGGTATACTGGTGATGTACTCGTGGTATACTGGTGATAAACTCGTGGTATACTGGTGATAAACTCGTGGTATACTGGTGATGTACTCGTGGTATACTGGTGATGTACTCGTGGTATACTGGTGATAAACTCGTGGTATACTGGTGATGTACTCGTGGTATACTGGTGATAAACTCGTGGTAAACTGGTGATGTACTCGTGGTATACTGGTGATAAACTCGTGGTATACTGGTGATGTACTCGTGGTATACTGGTGATGTACTGGTGATGTACTAGAGGTATACTGGTGATGTACCGGTAGTATACTGGTGTATACTGATGGTATACCGGTGTATATTGGTGATATACTGGTGGTATATTACGAGTGGTATACTGTTGGTAAACTGGTGATAAACTCGTGGTATACTGTTGATATACTGGTGTAGACTGGTGATATACTGGTGTATACTGATGGTATATCGGTGTATACTGGTGGTATACCGGTGTATATTGGTGATATACTGGTGGTATATTACGAGTGGTATACTGTTGATATACTGGTGATGTACTAGAGGTATACTGGTGGTATACCGGTGTATACTGGTGTATATTGGTGATATACTGGTAGTATATTACGAGTGGTATACTGTTGATATACTGGTGATATACCGGTGGTATACCGGTGTATACTGGTGTATATTGGTGATATACTAGTGGTATATTACGAGTGGTATACTGTTGATATACTGGTAACATACAACACATGTACTTGTGATCACCATGCGCCAAAACATACACTGCTAATTGATTTCCGTTCGTAGTGATCATAAAAGGATTTGCAATAGAAATACAATTATAAAAATATAATATCGGTGGTTAAATGTATGAATCAAACTATTTGTAATAAAATATTTGATTGACGTCAGTGAACATGAAATATAAAAACACTAAACTCCATATAGTGATATATAAAATGTGGCAATGGGTGGTTGTTTGGGACTTTACGGCCCCAAAACAACTCTGGTCAAACGAGGACGGAGTCCGTGGGTTATGGGCTAGCTAGTATTCAGCGAAGACTTCATCTTAAGCTGGATGTCAATCTGAGAGCTATAAGTACCAATTTTATAGACAATGTCTCGGCCAGGAGACATAACCTTGCTAAAGCAGGACTCTCGCGTCGTTAGAGAAAGAAGGGCAGTTAGAATGTAGAGAGTATAGGTCCCAAATGTATGTATGGCTATAGCAGATTTATTTTGGTCGCTTTTATGTCCCAAACACAGGACACAAAACAGTTTCTCATTCCCTAGTTGTCCCCATTGGCAGCGCTGTAATTGTTCTCATTGTTTCAGTTTTGGTAGCATTTAACGTTACCCGCATCGTGACGTCATCAAAGAAAGTCGTTTTAGATTCCATGAGAGTCTGATAAAATGCTGCTGATAAACATATTCTTACAATTTATATTTATTTTACATAGAATTTATGTAAGCAGCTCTATAACATAATAATAATAAAACCTTAGACTCGTTTTATCAATGCCATACCAAATGGATGTGTACTAATTCAATATCACTAGCAAAAAGTTAAGACCGATCGTCGTCAGGATCAAGAGGAACAAGGCTATGATTATATACAAGAAATCAATCGTCACCTCTGATGAGGACAACGAGAATATGTTTCATGTATCACACCAAACCCGCCATTACTGACGAGTATCCTGGGAGAACATTGCTGTAATACCGTTCAAATTAATCGTCACTGATAGCGAGGACCAACTGGGAATATTTTACGGAATCAATTTGCGTGTAACACATGAAAGCATTCGTCTTCACGAGAACATGATACATGTTACAGGTCGACTCAAGCAAAGACTACAAGGGAATGTGATGACGAACACAAAATACCTATCTAATCAATAGAGAAGAATTGTTTGAAGTTTATGTCTAACAGAGGTCCAAAAAATATATTTAGCTCACCTGGCACGAAGGGCCGGTGAGCTTATGGCATGGCGCAACGTCCGCCGTTCGTTTGTCGATCTACCGTCCGTCAACATTTGATTCAAATCCCTACAAATTAAACAGTTATGATTGGATTTTAATCAAAGGTAAAAAAAAAACATCCTTGGGGAAGTGTTTATTTTTAGATTGTGAAGAATGTTATCCTTTACATACGTTTCTTTTCGCATTGGTGTTCACTGAGAGTCAAGCCATCCTTAAAAGACCGTAGCTGTTGATAGGAGCAGTACAAACCAAAACAGAGAGTTAAGTCGTCCTTAAAAGACCGTAGCTGTTGATAGGAGCAGTACAAACCCAAACAGAGAGTAAAGTCGTCCTAAAAGACTATAGCTGTTGATAGGACGTTGACAAATCGAAACAAAACAGAGATTTAGGCCATCCTTAAAAGACCATTGCTGTTGATAGGACGTTAAACAGTTCAAACCAAAACAGAGAGTCAAGCCGTCCCTAAAAGAACATAGTTGTTGATAGGACGTTAAACTATACAAAACCAGAGAGTCAAATGACATGGTTTTAGCAGTTGTTTTGAATCGGCACAGAAGATAAAACTCTGTATAGCAATAAAACTTAACATCATCTTATCATCACCTTGTTATGTAAACTATAAGGCAGATAAACTGACCTTTACGCATCAGTATACACGCATTCAGCTGATTCTAAATCAGAGTAGAGCAGGCCAGACTCTTCATGGCAAAAAAAAAAAGTGTATATCAAAAACCAGAAAATGTGTATGAGTTATACCTTGCTTTTTAGAAATATATTAATGCCTGTCGTAATCTTTAGAGCTTGGTATTTGAGGTCATTGCGCAGTTTGTCGGGCGATAAGGAGTATGGTATCTCTAACGTGTCGGTATTATTGTTTATCAAGTAAATATTACTTGTCATTTTCGTTGCTTTCCTCCGGCATATCACGAACGCTGACAGTATTTATTGATAGATTTAGTCACCTCTATTGTATATCGGAAATTTTATAACACATGTCTAACGGTATCGTTTCTGTACTCTGAAATTGTTCCACATTTCGCTTGAAATTACGGTTAACAGTTCTGTTGAGTGTGCGTTTTTTTAATAGGTATGACACTGCCGATAACTTCGCCTACATATTCTGTTTACTGTTATACTAACTTCCTGATATGGCTCCGAGGTGTTTGTGTTCATGTTAATACGATCAGACAATTTTGATGTCCGTCATTGACTGTCGGCTCCCTGATCACTCTCCTGTGTCTTGTACAGCGCGAGCGCGGAATAAGTGGTCCGTGATCGGATTTTTCCTTCTGGTATTCTAAGAGGATTATATGTATTCAGAGACAAATATGCACTTCCTCTTAATGTTTGAACAGATGATTGAAAAAAGCCAATAAGTTGCTATGGAAACAGCTAGTCTGATGATTTGAGGCGATTGAAGTTTGAAGTATTTATCTTAAAAGTACAAGCTCTTTCCAAGTTTCTTCATCTGTTATCGATTATTTGTTTCCAAACTATTTATACCCTGTCAGTGTCAAGAGCCGCCAAATCCTACTTTGAGACATGTCTAGTGGATCTGTCAATATCGGTATGTCTCCTTTACATTTGGCGAAAAGTAGGAATTTTATTCGATGCTCGATTCTAGAAAATAGGACGGCAAAGTGCGCTTAATATTCCTGTATTCGTGTGAAAATCAAAGGAATATGGAATCGACTAATTCTCCATGTGCATCAACCGACAGAATGTTAAATGCTATTCTGGTCCATGAACCAACAGAGCGCTAAATGTCATTTAGGTCCATAAACCAACAAGGCGCTAACTGTCATTTTGGTCCATGAACCAACAGAAAGCTCGATGCCTTACGCGTGGTCGATCCTTAATTAACCCAATAAGACGCGTGGTCTGTTATTTCGTGTCACAATACTACGCTTGGTCGACCCTTTAGTATCTGCATACGACGCGTAGTCACCAATACGATACGGCGCCGACCCTAAAGTACGACGCGTGGTCTGCTATTTAGTGTCTTAATACGACAGATGATCGGCCCTTTAGTATCCGCATACGACGCGTAGTCGGCCCTTAAGTGTCCCAATACGACGCGTGACCGGCCCTTTAGGATCCCAATACGACACTTGGCCGGCCCTTTAGGATCCCAATACGACGCGTGATCGGCCCTTTAGGATCCCAATACGACGCTTGGCCGGCCCTTTATTATCCCCAGACGACACGTGGTTGGCCCTTTAGTGCCCAAATACTACGCCTGGTCGCCCTCGAGTATCCCAATACGACGCGCGATCGACCTTTTAGGATCCCAATACGACGCTTGGCCGGCCATTGAGGATCCCAATACGAGAGGTAATGGTATAGGTAGAAGGAAATCAATTGAGGTTACCACGGCCGTATAGAAGTACACCAGCCGTACTGTATTGATAAATAGTTGGAACACTCAATCCTCATTATATGTCTCATTTCCAAATATTGTAATAGTTGTGTCATTTATTTAAAAAAAATAACATTTTTTTTATTATTGATTGATCGACTTGGTATGTCCTGGAATCCTGCTACGTGAGTTTGGCTAGGTTTCCGTACTTCAGTAACCTTAGGTTGTATAACGTATATATCTCAGGAATTACCTTATATAGAACAGTTTTTCCCCGCTGACAGTGATAAATAAACTGATGGTACTAACTCTATTACCTTCGCCTCTCCTGTCGACGTGGTTTCTATAAGACTCCAGTAATCTCGTTACGTGCTCCGAGACTTGTCGCCGTGATCCAGTGATTCAACATGGCGGTCAGACCATGGCAGTATATGAGGTAATATATTGAGCAGCCGACATGCCTATGGAAGTTTTTATTTACGCCATTTTTCATGTAAATCACAGATTTAAATTGATTACGTTTCTAAGGGAAATATCCTTTGTACATGGTCCAGCATGACAAGTAGTCATGGTAACGCGATGATAAAAACATCAGAGAACTTCATATGAAGCGTTCCTGATCAAAGGTCTCTTTGTGTTTTCTTTTGTTCTACCAATCCTTGACTAAACTCCTGCGTTTCATGTGTTGATAGAAACCATACTTTATGCTTCGTTTTGCTTTCCGTTCAGTTAATGCAACTGGAAGTTAACTCATTTTTACTACTAAATGTATCTTGGACATGGCGTATAATGGTATGGCCTGCGCCCGTCCGAGAGAATATATTAGAATAGTACTGACAATTGGAACAAGATGGCTGCTTAACGCAAATATTGTTTGTTGTTCATTTAAAGTCCTCATAACAGCTGACGTCATACGAAGACAGATCTCACCAGTTGGGGCACAGATTATGTTTTCCCCAATTTTCTAACCAGAAGATAGAAACACGCTATTCTTCAGTAAATCAATACTGATCTTAAATGCATTTTTAAACTGGAAGGTTTTTGTGCTCGAAACGTGCTCACCATTCATTTTCCCAAGCGATGACGTTTTAAAATACATGTATGATCGTATTGAAAAAAACATTATCAGGAAAGCTGGAGATTAAGTACAATAATGAACATAATTAAAACATGCCTAATTAGCATATTGTCAACTGATCGTTTATTTCAAAGTCTTTATTTTGATAACTCCCATTAATTCAAGACAACTGCTTCCGAGAAGGGAGTGTGGTGTACATTAACTAGGTCAGTATGACATCAGATTCGACAAAGTACGACTTACCATTAATCTTCTGACCTCGGGTGTTTGAGGAGCTAAGCGTACGTTTGTTGACCACAGTTCCATAGAGAATTAAAGGACAAATATGGAAGCGAAATTGATACATTTAATCAGGACATGGTATTGGTGAACAGTAGAAACATTGACACGAGGTACCTTATCTACATGGCCCGGGCTGTTAGGACTGACATGTATATGATTGTTTGCTACAGTGGAGAAGAGACAGACGATCACACGATAGCAGTTGATGAATTTTTATTTTAACAGCCGATGTTGACGACCGAAATCAATGAATGAATATGAGCGATGTGAAGGGAAAGATGAATGCTAAAATCGACGGACGGTCCGTCAGTCTGAGTGCCTATACAGTCTCGGGACTAGTGAAGGGTTGACAGTCAATGACACGATGGGGAATTGTTTTTAAAAATATTGCAGCTTACAAACACTTAACTGTTTTTCTGTTCGCAAGTCACTGCATCTGTTCAATGAACCAATTTATGATATCTTCTTCTAATTTGATAAAATCAACTGTCATTAAAGTGAATGCCATCTAAGAAAGTCAGACATCTCATGGCCATTCTATTTATGTTCATATGCATGAAATGCAAAACAAATATGGTGTATCACCCAAACGTAGTAGGCCACGCAGTACGCCATATAAAATTTAACTGTGTCAACAGAAAGTAATGAAACAGGATTTCTCAAAGACAACATAAATACATACAGTAACATCTGTTAATAATCATTTCAATGCCCCGATGTGAACTAATATCCCGACATCACCGCGATCCACCCATTCAGTGGAGGATTGGCGGGAGATCAGAGAAAAGCTGTTGAAGTATTGGTCACGACTGTTTCTGGAAAGTAACCAATACAAATAAAAAAACACTGTATGGACGTTTGGCAACGGAATGTACCGTTTGATACATCACCCTTCGATATTTTAGACATAGATTTACCCGAAATGATATATGTTTACCAACTTAACAAGTGTGTTTTCATCACAAGTATTACAATAAATACATACTATTAGAAAGACAATTTATGACGCTATCTGGATACATCTTCACTCGGCCACTGAGGAGATAATAGCGGAGACTGCTGACGACCCCGTGATAATACCAGGAAGGACTGGTCTAAATGCCGAGTTCTATAGCCAATCATATCAATCACGTGGACAGGTAATCAATATCCGTTGTAGATTTCACTGCTTTATGTGATGGATGAGCCCGGTTAGGATCAAGGTGCCATCGCGAATAGTCAATTAAACTCCAGGTCTGTGTGGACACAGGTGTCGGATGGAGCATTACTGGCAATCCATGTCCTACCACTCCGAAACTAAACTTGTCACTATTCGCTAATTTTGTGAGCTAACTCGCGATGTTAATCGGGTTTGATATGTGACAGTTCAGCACGAAGAAGCTGTTATCTGGGGGTACCTGTCCATTTCATTGCTATTCAGTTTCAATGCAATGGAATATAATCCCAATGCTGGCCGTCTATCACGAACCATTTCACGAAGGCTGAGCAGGATGAAAGTGGATCAATTTTACAACATCTTAACTATTAGCAAATGAAAATTGATTCAAATGAAACAAGCAATACCGTTACCTGTCAGATTGTACTAAAATGAACAGTGGGGTAACATGTTTCATTCAAATTACTATTCTCTGATGATCTTTGTAGCATTGTTATTGTAACGCTCAATATTGTTTGTCTCTTGAAAGTAATATGTATCAGACGACATGCGGTTATTGTCCTTTTTCTATAAAGTCCAAATGCATTTTCGATAAAGACACCTCGCAGCTAGCTCGCCTGTCCCTAGCGGACTTTATCTAAAACAATACCATATCGGAATGCCTAAATTATATGTGTATAGACACTTTCCGTTAAAACTAAACCTACTGGTGTCAATTCTTCCGTATATGATTGTCATATAATGCCGCCATAAAGATAATAGTAAGACTATCTATGTGTCTGGCTCTACTGTCGGCACGAGAGCACCGTTTCAAGTGTCCTTTGATTTCTCCAACATTTCATGTGGCTGTGACTAAAGACGAATTTACTTTAACGCCGCCGCAGTGCACGTGTCCTGGTTGTCTCGGACTTAATGCTTCCTCTGGGCAGTGCACGTGTCCTGGTTGGCTCGGTTTTATTGTTTCCTCTGGGCAGTGCACGTGTCCTGGTTGTCTCGGACTTAATGCTTCCTCTGGGCAGTGCACGTGTCCTGGTTGGCTCGGTTTTATTGTTTCCTCTGGGCAGTGCACGTGTCCTGGTTGTCTCGGACTTAATGCTTCCTCTGGGCAGTGCACGTGTCCTGGTTGTCTCGGACATAGTGCTTCCTCTGGGCAGTGTACGTGTCCTGATTGTCTCAGGTCTTAGTGCTTCCTCTAGGCAGTGCACGTGTCCTGGTTGTCTCGGACATAGTGCTTCCTCAGGGCAGTGCACGTGTCCTGTTTGCCCCGGTCTTGGCGCTTCCATTGGACAGTGCATATGCCCTAGTTGTTCCTGGTGTTAGTGCTCCTCCTGGACTGACCTAGTGTGTAATTATCGCCCGTGGCGTGACAAGATATGGGTTGTTTTACTAGCAGTTGTCTGATGGTGTTAGCTATGACACTGAGATGCAGATAGTGAATAACATGTTTCTTAAAAGGGTATTTGGAAAACCAGACATTAAGACACATTTTGTCTGTTCAAGATGACACTTTACTATATGAATCATGAATATTTATTCTGAGGGTATCTTTTTAAAACAGTACTCTCTGTTTGGAAGTGTTTGTGAAGAGGACCACTGTATGTGGTAGGTTATTACGACCTTGATCAGTTCATGTGTCATTCGGTCGTATTTACATATAAACTGTGGGTTTATCAATTCCATAGGGACCAGAAAAGTATCTTCTATATGTATCTCCTATCAGATTTTTAAGAAAGTCGGACGCGGTATGTTGGGATATCATTTGTTATTGTGGTACTAATGGCCTGTTTCATCGTATTCCTATCCTGTTTTCATCTGGTAGGAATTGTCGTTGTCAGTAGTCGTTTTTATATGAAGTCTTGTTACAATTAGTCTTTTACTGTTTTTATTCTTCTTACTTGTATTTGTTTTAATAGGATATATTGTTAGCAGTAGTCGGATTAATAGGACTTCTCGTTACCAAAGGTCGATGAATTCTTGTTACCAGTAATCGTTTTAATAAGACTTCTCATTTTTAAAAGTCGAGGAATTCTCGTAACAAGTAATCTTACTAATAGGAATACTCATTACCAAAGGTCGAGGAATTCTCGTTAGGAGTAATCGTTTTAATAGGAATTCTCCTTACCAAAGGTCGAGGAATTATCGTGACAAGTAATCGTTTTAATAGGACTTCTTATTTCCAAAGGTCGAGGAATTCTCGTTACAAATAGTCATTTATTCGATTTAATATGAATTTTCATTACCAATGATAATTCTAGGGATTTCTCGTTACTAGTCTTATAACCAGCAGTCGTATTAATATTAATATTTTGAAGTGTCTTTACCAATAGCCATTCTTATTATCAAGTGTCTTTACTAATAGCCGTTCTTATTATTAAGTGTCTTTACCAATAGCCGTTCTTATTATTAAGTGTCTTTACCAATAGCCGTTCTTATTATTAAGTGTCTTTACCAATAGCCGTTCTTATTATTAAGTGTCTTTACCAATAGCCGTTCTTATTATTAAGTGTCTTTACCAATAGCCGTTCTTATTATTAAGTGTCTTTACTAATAGTCGTTCTTATTATCAAGTGTCTTTACCAATATCCGTTCTTATTATTAAGTGTCTTTACCAATAGCCGTTCTTATTATTAAGTGTCTTTACTAATAGCCGTTCTTATTATCAAGTGTCTTTACCAATAACCGTTCTTATTATTAAGTGTCTTTACCAATAGCTGTTCTTATTATCAAGTGTCTTTACTAATAGCCGTTCTTATTATTAAGTGTCTTTACTAATAGCCGTTCTTATTATTAAGTGTCTTTACTAATAGCCGTTCTTATTATGAAGTGTCTTTACCAATAGCCGTTCTTATTATTAAGTGTCTTTACCAATAGCCGTTCTTATTATCAAGTGTCTTTACCAATAGCCGTTCTTATTATCAAGTGTCTTTACCAATAGCCGTTCTTATTATGAAGTGTCTTTACTAATAGCCGTTCTTATTATGAAGTGTCTTTACCAATAGCCGTTCTTATTATGAAGTGTCTTTACTAATAGCCGTTCTTATTATCAAGTGTCTTTACCAATAGCCGTTCTTATTATTAAGTGTCTTTACCCATAGCCGTTCTTATTATTAAGTGTCTTTACCAATAGCCGTTCTTATTAACAAGTGTCTTTACCAATAGCCGTTCTTATTATTAAGTGTCTTTACTAATAGCCGTTCTTATTATTAAGTGTCTTTACCAATAGTCGTTCTTATTATTAAGTGTCTTTACCAATAGCCGTTCTTATTATGAAGTGTCTTTAGCAATAGCCGTTCTTATCATTAAGTGTCTTTACCAATAGCCGTTCTTATTATTAAGTGTCTTTACGAATAGTCGTTCTTATTATTGAGTGTCTTTACCAATAACCGTTCTTATTATTAAGTGTCTTTACCAATAGCCGTTCTTATTGTTAAGTCTCTTTACCAATAGCCGTTCTTATTATGAAGTGTCTTTACCAATAGCCGTTCTTATTATTAAGTGTCTTTACCAATAGCCGTTCTTATTATTAAGTGTCTTTACCAATAGCCGTTCTCATTATGAAGTGTCTTTACCAATAGCCGTTCTTATTATTAAGTGTCTTTACCAATAGCCGTTCTTATTATTAAGTGTCTTTACCAGTAGCCGTTCTTATTATTAAGTGTCTTTACCAATAGCCGTTCTTATTATTAAGTGTCTTTACCAGTAGCCGTTCTTATTATTAAGTGTCTTTACCAATAGCCGTTCTTGTTCTTTTTTCCTGGTCGTTTTATTCTGAATTCTCATTAAAAATGGTTGTCTTCATTGGAGATCTCGCTACCAGTAGTTGTTTCTTGTCGGTCTCGTTATCAGAAGTCTTTTTACTATTCGGTTTAATGTGAATTTGGTCGTTTTTATAGGAATTCACGTTAACAGTAGTATTTTTTATGAAGTCTCGTTACCAGTATTCGTTTTAATATGAATTCTCGTTACCAGTAGTCGTTTTAATATGAATTCTCGTTACCAGTATTCGTTTTAATATGAATTATCGTTACCAGTAGTCGTTTTAATATGAATTCTGGTTACCAGTAGTCGTTTTAATATGAATTCTCGTTACCAGTAGTCGTTTTAATATGAATTATCGTTACCAGTAGTCATTTTACTAATCGATTTAATATAAATTATCATTACCAATACACAGTAGATGTTTTAATTGGAAGTTTATTTCACAGTTGTCGTTTTGATGTGAATTCTCGTTACCAGTTATCCATTTACTATAAAGTCTCGTTACAAATACTCGAACCAAAATGTCCTTACCAGCAGCAATCATAGTAAAATAGCAGAATATGGTCGTTACAATAGATCATCATCCTGAAACGACCAAGGCAAACAAGAGATGTACTTTGACAGCGGACACGCTTGACAGCCTGCAACCATGATCGATTCTATGAGACTGAAATTCTCCTCGTGAAATTCTGTTAACTACTAGAGGTCATAGTACTGTGTTTCCCTTTCAGTGCATCGAGTACCGTTCTGATGATTTATATTTTGTCTTGTCGATTTGTTATGTCGAGGATATTGCTGGTTCCTGATGTTGCTCAATTAATCATTTATCCAAAATTTACTCCGATTAAATACTATTAAAGTGACTTTCACTGTAGAATTTATGCTCATTAAAACGACTACAACTGTAGATTTCATACTCATTAAAGCAACTATAACTGTATATTTTATACTCATTAAAGCAACTATAACTGTAGATTTCTTATTCATTAAAGCAACTATAACTGTAGATTTTATACTCATTAATGCGACTATAACTGTAGATTTCTTATTCATTAAAGTAACTATTACTGTATATTTTATACTCATTATAGCGACTATAACTGAAGAGTTCATACTCTAACTAGATTTTATACCCATTGCGGTGACTATAATTGTATATATCATACTCATTAAAGCGACTATAACTGTAGATTTCATACTCATTGAGGTGACTATAATTGTTGATTTCATACTCATTAAAGCGACTATAACTGTAGATTTCATACTCTAACTAAATTTTATACTCATTGAGGTGACTATAATTGTATATATCATACTCATTAAAGCGACAATAACTGTAGATTTCATACTCATTGAGGTGACTATAATTGTAGATTTCATACTCATTATAGCGACTACAACTGTATAATTCGTCCTCATTAAAGCGACTAGTAAGAATGCTTTATGAATATTTGTTTACGAGTTTTAAGCAGTGTTAACCTCGATTGAAGTTTGTAAACAATGCTTTTCAGAGAAAGTCAAATGGCGTCGCGTAGGTGTACACGTCGTCACGAGTTCGTCCGCCATTACTTTACCAAAAATAGAAATGGATTACGAGGTAGGTGTAAACAAAGACACCCATGGAAGATTATATTCGCTGTCCTTCCTTACTATGTATTTTTAATTAGATAATACAATTGTATTTTGTGTAATTAATATTGGGTTTTACAATGGAACACGGCAATGGATTACAATGTAACATAGCAATGGGTTCTAGTTTTCGTTTTCTTAAACGAGACGTGACACAATTGCATAGCCTTAACATGTCAGCGTTCTGCTTACATGTACGTAGGTAATATGGTCGCTTTATGTCAAGCTTTGCTGGCATGCTTGTGCTCTAGACGTAGCAGAAAATAATTGATGTGGATAATAAGAACTCCGGAGAACTTTTGATCAATAAAAGCAAACGAAAAAAAAAATCGAAATAATAACGAAACCACAATGAGGACATAATACGATCAAAAATATGGACTTTAAAAGTACAGGAAGTAAAAGAAGTGTCTTCGGCTTCACGAACGACACCCGCCATGCAAATCTAGGTCATGACGAGACCCGCCATACAAATCTAGGTCACAACGACACCCACCATACAAATCTAGGTTACGGCGACACCCGCCATACAAATCTAGGTCACGGCGACAGCCGCCATACAAATCTAGGTCACGGCAACACCTGCCATACAAATCTAGGTCACGAACGACACCCGCCATACAAATCTAGGTCACGACGACACCCGTAATTCCAATCTAGGTCACGAACGACACCCGCCATACAAATCAAGGCGATATCTGGGATTAGTCACATTCTCAAAATGAGTAGTAAGGGGATGACAGTGGAGCTATTAGGCATATCAAGAGACATCGAAAAGTTACTATCACAGAAGCAAATATATCATTACCAAACGTGATCCTGACTTTCCCATGGTCTTCATCAACCTGCATCTCGAAACCCTGTGTCAGTAGTCGAGATATGTCACGGAAATCGTAATAATAGGGAAAAGTCCTTAAATATAAAGTCAACTGGTAATCACCGTAGTTAGAGGAACGAAGGATGATACTATCAAGAAAGGGAAAATTAATAATTTGGAAATTGAAGTCAGCACCATATGTATATCAATTTTCGGTTGAAAGGTCTTGCCACCAAGCACAACAAAGATGTTGTCAACCAGAAATTGAATCATTGGAACGATTCCACCTCCCTTAGTCGTGACTTTTACGAATTACACTCCAGTATAGTTAACAATTGTATACTGGAATCGTCATTCGACTTTACTGGAAAAGAAAGTGGCATAACATGAGATCAAATGTGGTTCTAAAGTTTGGAATGGGTAATAGGGTACAATCGGTACATACGTATTTTAGGAGGGAATGTTCAAGATTAATCCTGCAACTCGACACGTTTTGAAAATAGAATATACCAGCAAGGCGATACAATAAGCATCAGTAATGTTCTTCACAATACGTCTGTCCAAGCAAACATACTGTACCTCTGTACTTTCGATATAAAAGTACCCTTAATTGTAAAAAAGCTACTATAGTTGAATTTTGAGGACCTACGAATAAACCTCCTACAACATGTCCCTGTCCTATTTTCAGCACATCTTCGGTCAAGCTGGATTCGTTATAACTGGCTATCTTTGCATTATTCAAAATTAGTAGCTACGAGAGCGTTTCATGAATGGTTCGAATTACCCATGGACTCGTTTCATTAAAATGGATATGAATTTCAAGATACTTATAGATTCCGACGAAAAATATGGCGTATTCAATTCACTGTCAGAGTGGGTTAAATCCATAATTCTTAAACGAATAAGTAGCTTAAATCCAAAATTAAAAAAAAAAAAGAAAAGAAAAAAGACAAGTCTGTATTTCATGATTCCGACATCAAAACTACTCTTAACATAGCAGATTTGTGGTTTAGCCTAGTATGTTATCTAATACTATTATCATTAAAACACGTTTGCATTTCCAGCTTGCAAAAGGAACTACGCTTGCTTGATAGCTAGGGTAACATATCATCCATTTTTCTGAAATACTGACCAATCGTCTTTCAAAATGCTGTCAAGTGAGCAGAATGCGGAATTACATTATACTGGATTCCTAAGGATCACAAGAATACTTACAACAGCTTTATTACAGGTTCGAGAACCCGTTCAACTGCAAATCAGCCTTTATTCAAACTTCTTATAACCATTATTTGTTTAAGTATATCAGGGCTGCAGTCGTATATGGATACTGTTTATCTGTCTTGAATATCCGTTCCAAAAAGAAGGGAAAAACATTTCTTCTATCGAAATATTAGATTTTTTCCACTATCTACATGTACACTTACTTTCCCCATTCCAAACTGAATGGAGGCCTACAATGCCATGTGATTTTTCTTTCCGACGGCTTTATAAGTACACAGTTTGTGAACTATACGGGAGCGTATGACTAGGGCCCATAGAGAATACCCCGAAGATGAAATCGTGAGAAAGATTGAATTTCTGATCGACAATCGTGAGTTTGGTGACTAGATCTTCCAACAGGCTGCTGGCATAGCCATGGGAACAAGACGTGTCGCTCGATTGGCCGACTTGTTTTTGTTTTCATACGAGGTTATATTGAAGAGCTTATCAAAACATGTTACAATTGCATTGTCTTTCAATCTCACATTTAGATATCTGTATTTTGATGATAAGTTATCGTTAAATAGCAAAGGATATGTAGATGTTGTCAAACAGCTAGACCATCAACAACTGGGAAATCAAACACGCTAATGACGCTTGAAAATCAGGCGCTTTTTTTTTAGGAACAGGTGTTCAATTGTATGATTATCGCGATGATTTCAATACCTGTAACTATATTCCATTTCTGAAAAGTAGCATCCCTACTCGATGACAAGTCGATATTCTCTTGTTGTTGCTTTGGTCTTGGTATCTTAATGGTCGAGTTGTCGAAATGTAATTCGTCGTTCCAGCTAGGGATTGTACAAATGACACAAGGGTCAATAGGACTTTAAGAGATGAACCTGCAATTTAGCTGTGTTAATAATTGACAGGCTTAACGAAAGGGAGGACTGTTTTAGAACTATTTTATACCCCCTGATTTCTTGATTCTAGTTCTCTTCTGGAACCCGAATACTTCACAATGATCAAAACTTTTGCAATAGCTCTTTCGCATGCAATAAAACGGAGTATTACTACATCGATTAAGACAAAGACAATTCGGGTATCAGGGACCCAAAAACATTAGCCTTGTTAAAAAAGGACCTTTATATCCTAAAACCACAGATTTGATTCTCCGTAAGATTTCATCTTGGTAATTCGTGAAAGGTCATCCTATAACAGCCGTCTCGACAGGAGTGGTTTGTAAAGGAATACACCGAACCATTGTCGGGGGATAAATGGCTTTAATTGATTATTCCTTTTGTCTCCCTAAAGATAGGAACGAATCTTCAGCTTCTGAGGTTTTATTCTCAGACCAATGGAATGAGATATCAATCTCAGTGTGTTCGGGCTTTTACGATTGCGACGACTGCGTACTTACAGGGTTGGGACGAATACGTCGTTGTTAAGATTATTTTCATTCTCATAACAGTATATACATCATAAGAAATAATCTAATTGAGTTTTTCTTACGTTTGCACGATTCTAATGACGCTCACTGTATTTGTATTTATTTATTTTGGCTGTGTGTTGATTTATAGACGTCTTAGGATTTGGTTATTTCGTCATCTCAACTTTTCAACGAAAACAAGGGGGGATACTTCTTTGTGTCTGTCTGTCTGTCTGTCAGACTTTCCGTCAGGGGATACGTGGTGTGTCTATATGTCCGTCTGTCAGACTTTCCGTCAGGGGATAACTCTTTGGGTGTGTCTGTCTGTCCGTCTGTCAGACTTTCCGTCATGGGATACGTGGTGTGTCTATATGTCCGTCTGTCATACTTTCCGTCAGGGGATAACTCTTTGGGTGTATCTTTCTGTCCGTCTGTCAGACTTTACGTCAGGGGATACGTCTTTGGTTGTGTCTGTATGTCCGTCGGCAGACGTCCGTCAGGGGATACCTCTTTGGGTGTGTCTGTCTGTCCGTCGGTCAGACTTCCGTCAGGGAGATACCTCTTTGGGTGTGTCTGTCTGTCCGTCTGTCAGACTTTCCGTCAGGGGATACGTCTTTGGTTGTGTCTGACTGTCCGTCTGTCAGACTTTACGTCAGTGGATACCTCTTTGGGTGTATATTTCTGTGTTAGGTTGATAGCCGACTTTAATATGGTCCTATATAACTATATCCAGTATGTCCATACAGAATACCAAGTATCAGATTCCGTTCGAACGGCTATGAGATATGTGTATGTTACCACATAATTAATAACGCTTCACTAAGTACTTGTCGTTACCATAAAACTTTTTTTAAAGTAGGTATATGTGTACCTAATGTGAGCTTAGCTACAGCAATGTAAACCATGGGGGTACACATTCCATAAGCTTTAATGTTTTGGATTTATTAATAATTGGTAGGCATTGTTAGTCCCTTTTACACCTTCGTACGACTTGAATATGTGTTTTATGAAATAAAGATAATATCCGTTGCTGACATCTACAAGCGAGAATTGATATCTATTGAAGTTAGTCCAGATAAGTTTTCGTTATGCTGGTATGTAGTTGGTGGAAACTGTGTGTATCTTTTCTTAATTTCGCTTATCTATGTGAATTTCTTCCTTATCTATCTAGACTATGTGGACCTCTTCCTGATATCTCTAAACATTGTGGATCTCTTATATCCGTAAACTATGTGGACCTCTTCCTTATATCTCTAAACATTGTGGATCTCTTATATCCGTAAACTATGTGGACCTCTTCCTTATATCTCTAAACATTGTGGATCTCTTATATCCGTTAACTATGTGGACCTCTTCCTTGTATCTCTAAATATTGTGGATCTCTTATATCCGTAAACTATGTGGATCTCCAAACTATGTGGACCTCTTCCTGATATCTATATTGTTACATTTGCTACAGATATGAAGTGTACGACTCTACAGAAGCGGATCCCGCACGGGTCTGTCCAGGTCGTACCATACAACATGTTCGGTGCGGTGGCGCGCTACTCCTGTGACGACGGATACGAGATTAGTGGCGTGGCCAGACGTGTTTGTCAGGGCGATGGAAAGTGGAGCAACGAAGAACCGGAATGTATCGTCAGTTCCGAAGTCGCAGGTAGGTCAAGTTCACGGCAACGGGGGCTAAGAAGCCCTAAAGGTATCCTCATACCTTAAATCTCAAGTCAAATGTACTTTAATGGGATTCGAAAAGAAAGTTATTATCATGTCAGTCCTCGTTTCACATGAATCATAGGTGTCTGGGAGACTCATTAATTGCCACCTACACCACTCGTGTTACACGTAGGTCAATGTTATTTTAGCATGTATTAGCCAGCAAGGGCTGAAAATTGGGAAAGGGCAAGTTATTAGGTAGGTCATTTCAGTTCACAAACACATTGCTATACTCTTAGTGATGTTAAGGCTAATCTCGCATTGGAAAACAAAACCCTTTTGGAAATTCGAACATCATGGAATAATTGATGTTTAGTTTTATTAAGAATAACGAGACCAATGTATAAGGTTTTAATAGTATCCACCAGGTTAATCGAGCCATAAAAATGAGGGGAAATGAGATCTTGGTAGTATAGCAATTACAATTCAGCGTTACTCTGGTAATGGCACAACGACCGTGTTTTAATAAATTCATCTATCAAACCTTATTCTGTAAATATCTTTACTATCTTCATTGTATTTTTAATTTGCGTTGTCGTCATTTTCTGTTTCAGTAAACACTGAATGTGGACCTCCTCCAGTGGTCCACAATGCCAGGCATGACCGAGAGCCGTGGCGGATGTCTTATGAACAAGGAGTCATGCTGCAGTACGAGTGTGATTCCGGCTTCACATCAAACAGGGGCAGTATTTTCCGGGCCTGGTGTGTCCGGAGTGGATGGGTGGGACCCAACATGACATGTAGTCGTGAGTATGAACGTGGTATCGCATAGACTGGTGATCAGTTCTATGTACACAGAGATTTGGAACAAAGTAGGATCAGAGTAGAAGGGACAATGTTCAAGTAAATATATGAGGAAGGGTGACATTGATCGAAGATGCCCGCCTACAGCAGACGACAAAGACAATATGTCGGAAATGATTAGTATCTAAACAAAACAAAATAAGATAAATATAGGTTTGTATTCTTAGCGCAACTATCAATAACTGCCGCCATATCAGCGAATAACAAATATGACTTGTTTTGTGAATAACTCTTTTATCATAAGTTTGAATCATCTTCTATACAATTATAGCCTTTTGGTCAGGTCGATACATGGTCTTATTATGCTGAGAAATATATCGACCGAGTTTGAAGTCCGAGGTTGAGGTTTTTTCCTAACTTGTAAATATTTATATCTTTTAAACATTCCACAGTCAAATTGTAAAACATTAAAAATACAATCGTCGCACCAATTCCTTAATGATATAATTTCTTATTGTTATAACATGTCTGTGCTACAATTACGTGCACGATATTGAACATTGTTGAACAATGCCAAGGGGAGGAATTCAGAATTTAATTTTAGAAACACTACTAACAACTTTTTTACCAGCATCTTTTGTTCTCCTGGTCGATAGGACTTTTTACGTGGTACTATTTTAGCCAGTCAGAAAGTATAGAAATATCATTTTATACTAACACTGAATATTACCGTTTGTTTCCATTCTCAGACGCCGGCTGTCCCCTAAACAACACGACTATTGAGAACGGAGGGATTATCCCTCCAAGTCAGATAACAACGGGCGCCAAACTGCAATACTTCTGCAAACACGGCTTTTTCTTGGCTGGACGAGAAGAGCGTGAGTGTCTCGCGGATGGCACGTGGGGAGGTCGTGAGCCGAGTTGCGAGAAAGGTAAGTTCACATGGTACTTTTAGCGTTTGACAAGGTTCGATCAGAGACCAAACTTACGATCAACGGGGTTATTGCATGGTGATAGTATTCCATCAGATTTTCACATTTAACATTTCAAAAATCTTAAGACTACATTTTTGTAGCGATTACACACGCTATTTACTACTTACGGATATCATATATACCATTTGCGATTGACTGTTTCTGCAGTTTGGTTAGCCCGTGTTATTCTGTGTGTTGGGTACATGACGATTTGGTATGGAGGTGTTTAGTAGGTATCACGCGGTACGATACTCCGGCTTTATACGTCTGCACGAGGCGATCTGATTCGGCATTATGGTGTCTAGGTGTTTTCTTCAGTACGGCTATATCATGATATGGAGGTGTTTCTGCGTGATGATTGGTATTGGGCACCGTTACTCATCTTTATGATGGCTGTACTTTGTTAAGGCCATGGCTTGATATGGTTATGATGGAACTTCGACATGCAACCCAATGTATACAATAATGTAGCATTTCACGGTATCGTATTATAGCGAACATCGTTTTACAACATGTTCCGTTATGTATCAATGTGACGCTTTGTATAACATAATTATAGCCTTAAATCAATTGCTTAAGTGACCCAGATCGGTTAATTGGTTACCTACACAGTTTAATATCTATTGACTGTTTATAGAGTTGAATACAGCGCGCGTCATCTGATATACTGTATATGTACTTTGTAATAGCAAGTAAGCCGTTCAGTTCCTACTATAAATAGCTCGGTATGGTGGTATGGCGCTGATAATATGACCCTCATCACTTACTCTGATGTTAAAAGAATCAAAAGGGTAAATGCTTAAATAAGGCATAGCATTTATTGCATATCCAACTCTTAGTTTCCACAGACGTATTTGTAATGAGCGCGTTCACATGACCTGGTGATATCTCGTGTGATACAGGACAGTCCTCATGTAGAGACGAAACTTTGAATCGCGTGCTTTAAGCACAATTATGTCCACAAAATGTTTGTTTCGACGAATATGATCAGTTGAAAACATACGACGAAATGTCAAGTTTTCAGTTTTCAATCGGCCAATATTAGTATATCTAAAATACTGACAAATCATCAGAAGCCTTCGGATTAGGACTAATCAGAAGCCAAGTTGGAATGGTACTTTAACAAGGATGGTTGTACATGTAACGAAATTCAATACATTTAGATTTGACTAGAAGCAAGACGAGTCTGATGATGACGCAGTTATGCATGCAGCTAGCTTCCATTTAAAAGGGTTCCTGTTCAATTTGCTAGGCATTTATGACTGAAATTGATTCTGATTTCAAGGACATTCTTTTGATCAAAGCCAACGCCACCCTTAGTCCTCTTTATTGCATCGTGATTTATACAAAACAATATCCTACAGTTCCGTCATTAATTGAATTGTGAGATCAATGCACAAAATACACTCCCTCTTCTATATTTGAACATTTAATTAGGCGTTTTTCATTAAGATGGCTTCCCTCTTGATTTCCACTGTTGGACCCGTAACTTTGACATCTCCTACTGAGACGAAACAGTGTAGTTCTTTTATATAATTATTAGGCACATCTACGGGCAACAGCATTGTGTACGGGCGCTTTTATACAACAACACTATGGTGTACTTTTATGTATCATTTATTTGACATATTTACATATTCTCAGTTTGCAAAAATCATACACTAAAGCGCGCTTTAAAGAAATAGTTTGGTTTGTGTCTTTTTATAATCTGCCAAAAGTCGCCAAATCATAGACACGGCAACCAAATCAAAATATTGAAAACTGAATATTGAAATATCTGAAATTTGAACATAAATTTCATTATGAAAAAAAACATGCTAACTAACACCAAATGGTATGCTCGATTTTGTTTGTTTGTTTTTGGGTTGTTTTTACTATTGCTATGATGAACTGTTATGGTATGGTGAACGATCATGCAACTTCCATTCATTTTACAGTAACGTGTGGACCTCCACCGATCATCGAGCACGCCATCATTATGGATATTGAGACCGGTGGAACGTTTTCATCCGGGCAACAGTTAACGTATGCTTGTGACCAGGGTTACGATATGGAAGGCGATCCGAGAGCGATGTGTAACACGGACGGCGATTGGACATGGCTAGGAATCAGACTAATGTGTAGACGTACGGAATTCACTCATACCTTTTTGTGAGAAACGTTTGTAAGGATAAATGGTGGAAATTATTAATATCCTGTTTCGTACTGAGAGTTGTTTTTTTCCCCAGAAGAAATATATACGACTTCCCAGTTATAAAAAAAGACGACAGGACATATTAATAACAGGCGCTCTTTGAAAAACAATAAAGGATTACGAAATAGTAACGGAACCACGATTCCAATTCAAAATTAATAAAACGAAACGCAATAAGAACAAAAATAAAGATATGCATGGAAACCATTACCAGAAAAATTACCAGATAATATGAACAGGATCCCTCCTCCCATCCAAATACTGGATGTTATTTGATCCGTGATAGTTAAGCGATTTGAGACAAATGCTAATTTTGGAGATTTCCCTGCTATAAAGGAATGTAACATTAAAAAAACTTATTATCAGATGAAACAATGGTGTTTTTGTTGTTTGGAACATTGTGTACATTACTGTTTGACAACCGTCGCTGGTCTAACACCGAATGTAGTTATGACAATATAATGTGTCAACTTTGATACCGACACGCTGTAGCTATGTCTTCCATGTAAGTCCTGCCTTCGTGTTTCTCGTCATGTTTGCGATAGCTTTATCTTCCTTGTTCTCAATCTGTTTCAGCTATCAATTGTGGGTTCCCCGGGAACCTGGTCAACGGCTGGCAGTCTGGTCATCGCTTCTTCTTCGGGGAGACGGTCAACTACCATTGTAACGAGGGATACGAACTGATCGGGCAGAGGACCCGGACATGTGAAGAAAACAAGAAATGGTCAGGATTTCTTCCCAAGTGTATAGGTAAATCGACAGATGAAGACGGTGGCTATCTACTGACAACAATTGGTCTTCTTTAATTTGAATGCAATCCCAATCACGACATGGCTATATATGTGATGTTGTTGTTTTTTGACATAATTTAATCTCATTCAAGACAAAAATAAGTCTAGTGACTGAGGATACACCATGCTTAAATAAGTATGCCAGGCTATCGGAAAACTTGTTTCCGAATTCAAACAGCGTCTCGCTGTCTTTAGTCTTTAAATAAACTTGCGCTGTTCGGAATCATTTCAGAATTTAACAAACACCGCTGAATTAAGCCTCGTCAAAATGAAACAAATACCACTGAGTTAAACCTCGTCAAAACAAAACAAAACACCGCTATGTTAAACCTTGTCAAAACAAAATAAGTACGCTGTGTTCAACCTCGTCAAAACAAAATAAGTTATACCTCGTCAATATAAAACCAAAACACCGCGAAAAATCATAAGATTTCTGATAGCATTGCATTTTGAAATACGGAACGGTGTATTGTATAACCTGTAAACCAAAATAGAACCCAACATATGTTAACACCTTTTCTCGCGTCCCTCGAACGATATACCATGATTTTACGGCAATGCTGAAGTCAGTCCATGGACAATCCAGTCCATATTCCTTAAGGGGAATAACTCCTGCTTTAGTTGCATCTTATCTGCTCTCTCCAATACTCTTCAGGGTGTGTGTACACTTTAATGTTCCTACTGTTCTATGATGCAGCTGTGGCGAAAAAGAGGAATAGTTGCTTCTGTTCAGGGAAGTATTCTCTCTTTTTACTGAGTATCAAGACTCCTGCTCTCAAAGCGGTGTGAATATCAAGATTCTAATGGGTTTCGTGGAAGATAACACCTGGGAGTTGGCAAAAACAACAGCATGCAGAATTGCTGAGTGGGTGAAATCCATTAGTTTAGCCATTCTATTATACACTTTTATACATTACCACACCTCATATCAAACATTCGCGTTCGTTCTGTTATTGTGAAAATTTCTTCTTCTTTTGTAAGAAAGACGATTTGGCAGTGAACGATTTTAAGTAAATCGAAGGTGAGATATTGAGAATAATTCCTTATTATCTTGGTTGAATTCGGAGACAAGTATTCCGATAGACTGGCATACTTATTTAAGCATGGTGTATCCTCACTCACTAGACTTATTTTTGTTTTCAATAAGACTTAATTGTTTGACGATTTTTTGTTTGGAGGACATCAGGCATATACCTTGTCGTCAATAAAAGACAGCAAGACAGCAATGGAGTGAAAACAAACCCCATAGTTCTAGCTCCGAGTCGATTCCTCGAAGGTTAATTCATCTGACATAACATTCTTTAAGGGAGAAACCGGGATTAATGATGAATCCACACTTACCCGCATCTCCAGATACCTGTACCAGTTTACAACAGTATCATAGAACCTGACATTGAAGGTCATTTGTGCAAACTAGAACCGCTGTGTGAGCTAAGATGGTATCATTATTGTGACTTATTATCGCCCCGTGACTTATTGTCGTCAATAAGCATATTGCCGTCCAGTGACTTATTTAGCATTAATGTCAATATATTTTTAATTTCATAGGGGCATGAAAAGAAATTGTTTGCAAACTTTTGTAAGAATGCGCTGTGGATTCATACAGTTGGCAAAATTTTGTTCGTACCCCATTTGAAACTAAAAAAATATGGACATCAATGCTTATGATTGATTTCTTAATTACAACGGGGAAAAAACAAAAACCTATGTATACAACTACCAAGTCAATAAAATTTAATTATGGATTTTTTTTTGACAAATCACTACGTTCAATTATCATATCCATGGCCTCTTGTATGACGCAAGTGACGTCAAGGACAGCCGATTCGCGCCTATTTCAGTCTCGGGGGGGGGGGGGGGGGATTCAGTCATGAAAGGGTCTCGTCATTTTCGAGATAAAAAAAATCAGATATGAAACGAGGAAGATACAGCAATCTCTAGGATGTAAATTATTGTTGCTTGGCGCCGATTAATGATTGGTGACCTAACCTGAGTCCCACACGTAGAGCAGCATATCTACGTCTTTTGTTTTACATCATGCGTCTTGACCAGTAGTGAAATATAACGGGGATGCCGTACACATTTATGTGTCAGTGGAAGTAAGGGTACCTTTGGAGAGCATAATGCATACTTGCCAGGCATTTTGTTTACATTCTGTAGTCATGTAAGCAGACGACGTTTTGTTTTGATGACGTAAGCCAGTTCATTTCGTAGTTCAACATGTGCGAAAATATAAAAATGATTTATGATGACAAATCCGTTACTGCCTCATGGTTATATTTTTCTTCTGTATGAAATGTATTCAAATATTTTACATTGTTGTAGTTCGCTTTTTTACAACATTGGAGGACAGTGAGCCGAGAAAAAAAACGTGAAAAAGAAGTAGTCCCGCTAGGTGGCGCGTTGACATTGACTCCTGCGAGCATTATCGAGTGGGCGGAGACTTCTTTGTTTTATAGAAATATGGATAGATAGAATTGACGAATCAGAAAGCAGCGTTCTGTGTACAAGCAGCGAAAAAATAATCATTGTTCTGTGACGTAGTGTGGTCGTGTGACCTGTGAACTAGTATCACTTTCCTAGTCTCGTACACGTTACCTGGTCATTTCTTGTAAACTAATACCAATGAGGATTATTAGGTTTGCAGCGGCATCATTATGTGAGGGCTTTGGATCAAACTTCACACAATGATATATGACCATAATATTCGCTGGCAAGTTCGGGTTTCAGAGTATTTGGGTCAAGGTCAAGGTCGATGTTACTATTTTAAGCGGGATCCAATAGAAGACATGTATTGTTTAGCAATAATCAGTGTGCTTGTTTTATTACAGGCAAAATTATAATCGTAAATATATATTCCGCCATGTCACAGAAAACTTCATCTCAAATCGCGAAATCTTTTTGCCAACAGCTGTGGAGTGCCCGATTTTGCGAGCGCCTCTCGACGGTACGATGGTTGGTTCCGGGAATGCATTCGGGACTGTTCTACGGTTCGAGTGCATCGAGGGATTTAAGATGTCAGGTTCTATAGAGAGGCGTTGTCAGGCAGACCGAACGTGGAGCGGCGAACCCGTCCTCTGTCAAGGTAAATTCACGCAGCCGCCATAAAATCGAGCACTTCGGGGTTGTGATCCCAAACTTTTCTGTTTTCTTATCTGTTTAACTCTATTTCAAACATGTTTTTTATTGGTTATCTGACATGAAATAGTTCTATTACAGTAATAACGTTCTATTTAGGTAATTGTACTAATATCAGTAACAAGGCCTATGAAGATCACGCGATCTTTGAACCATTATTCTTTAACTTTTGATTTGACATGCTGTTTTTTTTCTGTTGGTTGATTTCTAAAGCGTACTCGAGAAAGGCATTTCGAGGTCATGTTGCCAGTTTACATACAGTCACTTTTAAGTCCTGCTTGCTACCCAATTTTATATTATCCCGATCCATACTACATCGGATTGCAGATATGTTTTGAACGCGTGACGTCATTATTTGTGACGTTTCTCCTTCTAGCTCGCTCTCCAGGTAGCTCTCGAAACAAAAACTCGAGCTCGAGATGGGACTCACCCAATAGTAAGTCTGGTTACAAATTACCAAGTCTCGTACACGTCCGGACAGACTCCGAGATCTTGAAACTACTCGGGTCAGAGTTCATCCATTCAGATTCAGTAAATTTGGCGGAATCATATATCTATTACTTTGTTTTCTTTTCATAAGGATGAATTTTAGGTAGACAGATTGAGATTAGATAGATTTATCACGGTGTAGTTTTTGAATATTTTTTTTCTGATACAATATTGTGATGTAAAGACAAACAACTGGATATTGATGTGTATGCTTAGTTAGTACTTGCATGACTGCACTATCTTATTTTTTGTTTTGGCGTTATTGCTAGTGTCTATTACTCCTATATAGTGTCTCGGTAGACGATGGTCAAACATCTGGTCTGAAAAGCAGTTTGTAACGAGTTTATTTATGAAAATATCTAGAATTTCACACTGAACATAAGAACAGCGTGATTAGCTGAGATGAACTCCGACCCGACGAAGGTTTATAGAATTGGAGTGTGGTGTATTGGTGTAGTTGTGTGACCCCAGCTTGTGCACTATCCTCGCCTTCCGTTCCTGTCCATCACATGCCATCCCCTGCCTTGCTTACTTACAGACCAACTTTTTATCACAGAGGTAAACTGTCGCCTGCCCGAGCCGTTCTATAATGGCTACGTCCTGGGCGAAACAACGACCGTCGGGTCAGAGCTTTTCTTCAGGTGAGTCTTGTCCGTGTAATAAGAATACAAAACGGCTTTATGATAGAGTTTCATTTGCTATTTATCATAGAAGACGAAACAGCTATATGATAAGAGTTATATTTGTTATTTATCATTGGAAGACGAAACAGCTATATATAAAAGTTCTATTTGTTATTTATCATTGGAAGATGAAACAGCTATATGATAGTTTCATTCATTGTTAATCACTGACAGATGAAATAGCGATATGATGGAGTTCCATTCGTTTTTTTTTCAGAATATGCCTATCTATCTCGAAATGTATCTGTAAACGTTCTGTGGTCGTCAATTTATAAGTATGGGCTTAAACAAAACAGCTAGAAGTTGGCTAGACTAGAAATTGACTAGACTAGAAATTGGCAAGACTAGAAGTTGGCTAGACTAAAAGTTGGCTAGACTAGAAGTTGGCTAGACTTGAAGTTGGCTAGACTAGAAGTTGGCTAGAATTTGTAATAGGAGAAGGCCGAAGATTCGATTATAAACCATCTGCAGATGATGTTTTAGGAATAATATGGTTTGGAATATCAAGAACAACGTATTTTGACAAGGTCGCGAAGGAGAGAGAATTATTTCTATTATATATGTACGTGGACAAATGATAATTGAATGTTATAAGAGATTGGGCATTGGATGCTGCTCCGTTTGGGAAGGTGGTCGACTGGTCGGAGCTGTTCTGTTTGGGAAGGTGGTCAACTGGTTGGAGCTGCTCCGTTTGGGAAGGTGGTCGACTGGTCGGAGACGCTGGTCGGAGACGCTCCCTTTATGATGGTAGTCGACTGGTCGGAGCTGCGCCGTTTTGGAAGGTGGTTGACGAGTCGGGGGGTGGGGGCTGCTGCACCGTTTGGAGGGCGATCGACGGGTCGGAGATGCTCTCTTTAGGAAGGTGATCGACGGGTCGGAGATGCTCACTTTAGGAAGGTGGTCGACGGGTCGGGGCTGCACCGTTTTGGAAAGGTGGTCGACGGGTCGGTGCTGCTCTCTTTAGGAAGGTGGTCGACGGGTCGGTGCAGGAATTAAAAGGAGGTGTCGTGACGTTTGGAGTCATGAAGGAGTTATCATTTTATATGTGTTGAGATTGTACGTATGTATTATGTGCCTGAAGTAGTATCACGTGGAACACCACCTGACGTTACATGTATCACGTGTACATATCTTCAATGGAATACATATTCTTTCCAAATAAAACTTGCGCATGTCTACTAACGTGGCATGTTTGATGTTACTGGAGTAGGTTTTTAAAGTAACTGACAAGTGTTTTATATCTACAGCTGTAATGTTCGTACCAATTTTGAGGGAGATTCACTGTCCACGAGATGTTTGGAGACCGGGGAATGGTCTGACCGAATACCTACTTGCTGGGGTAGGTGCAATAGATACTTGTTATCATTTAACGTGATGGTTTCAGTTAATGTCATTCATTTAAACATCTGAATATTGTCTATAAAGTACACCAATACGAGTATTCTAAATCAGATGTACTTGTTCCTTGATCATATCGACCAAATGGACTAGGAAAACATTTCAGTGATGCGTTCATACATAAGGAACATACATAACAATTAAATTGAAATTTAGTGTCGGAAAGATTTGATATTACTATAAATGTTGGAATTATAAACTTAACATATCCCGTTAATGGTTTCCGAATAGCTAAATATCCCTTTACCAAACGTTATTTCACAAAGATGAGATAGCCGTTGGATTTCGGATACATGTTTTCTCAAAATATTTCGCATCCAAAATATGTAGTTAAGATACGACTATTTGATTATCAGGGCAGTGCGAAGTCCCCACTATATTGAACGCCTCTTTAGAAAAGTACAAAGAGGGTGAATGGGTGCGGAGTGGCCGAGATCTGGAGTATCAATGTAAAAACGGCCTCGTTCCCGATGTAACCAATCGTGTGAGATGTTACAACGGAACTTGGACGTCACAGCCACGCTGTGTACCAGGTAAAACATTTTAATTCAGATATCTTGATGAGAAATTACGTGTGAATATACAGAAAGTACATGTCTTATTTACGAAATCCACTTTTTTTTTCTGGTATAGTCCACATGAAACTGCTCTCCATACATTCCTAAGATTTAAATTTAAATCAATAATGATAGGATAGAATAAATCTAAGATATTAAAATGACGGCCAGGAAAGAGCTGAATGATAATATCAGGGATTTTACATTTGGCATAGGCAATATACATCCGGAAAATAACTTTGAAGCGAATGAGGTACAACGTACACTGTAGTTATGTTTATGTACGGACACAGTCAGTGTCATTTATTAGTGTAAAACGTAGTAACATTGCGCAACCAAAACTTTATATTTCTCTGGTTCTAAAGGTTAGGCAATACCAATAATTGGATGTGACTTATGGTCTCACGAGTTGAAGCCATTTTACTTGTAGCGGCTTGTCCCCAGCCCCCACCACACGTTGACTACGGTCTGCGAGTTTTTGACGGTTTACGGCACAACAGCCGAGCAAAATACATCTGTAGGAATGGTTTCCGGCTCCGGGGCATGCCCGCCGACAACTCCTTCCTCACCTGTAAATTTGGTTTATGGACGGGAGGAAAACCAGTCTGTGAGGAATGTAAGTATTATCAAGCGAAACAAGATTTATTTGTTGTTAAAATATTGTCCTGATGAGCCCGAATATGTCGATAGGTTCCCCTACCATGACATTGTCATATAATCTTGTTATCCGTATTCTTATTTTTTTTTATTTGATGTAATCTACACAATCGAACATATTATTTCAGTTTATTGTCCAAACCCTGGAACGATTGCAAATGGAAAAATTTACAAGAATGGTCTTCGGGCAATATTTGATTTCCGACATTACATAAAAACAATCCGACATGGAGACCGGATCCTCTTCAAATGTAAGGAGGGCTTCGTGCTAGAAGGACCAAGTGGTGCCACATGTGTCAATGGACAATGGCGCCCACCAATTAGTGACCCGGATCACAAATGCAAACCCGCCACACATGCGCCGTTCCCAAAACTGTGGATACCATTGGAGGAAATGCCTGAAACGTAATCCCGCAATGTTGATTTGTGTACAAAGTGATGGGTAGCAGGGGAATTTCAACTGTGATTTCAAATATTACGCATGTACTCTTTCTTGAATTACTTTGCTGAATAAATTTGATGTCACTTACATGCTATGGGCGATAACTCGAAATGCCTCCATTATAAACCACTCTATTACAGGCTTTGAGAAAACAACTTTTTTCTGAATTATAGAATTTATCATAGAAGTATAAAGGTCAGCATCAACCTAGATGTTTGTGTATTGTAATTAGTCTGTTAGAGTGTAAGTCGACGATCTTTTTACAAATATTATCATTGTGTGATGTAATATAAATAGCGCCTGTATCAAAAATATAATGATGAGTTTATATGGCGTCTCGTTTACGGATTATTGATTATATTAGTGGTGAGAACAAAAACATAGTCCTAGCACTCACTTATAAAAGGTCTTTAATGGAACCCGGGACAGGTGCACGTTTTCGTCGGAGTTATAATTTTTATATATTTTCATGTATTCTGTGTATATTGTCATACAGAAACTGATTAGTTTGAAGTGTACTTACGTCATCATATTGTACCATCATGTTGTACATTGTTTCTGTAATACACATCTGCTCCCCATTGTCATATTTCCATAATATCAAACCATTTTATCAGTGACATAAACGACATCAATCAAAATACGTGTAATAATTGAATATTGATTTAAAGGTAAAACAATTTTACACGAGCTGGTGTTTCCACGGAAACGAGTTAATATGCATTTTTTTAATCTTCACCAATAGTTTAATTGCTTATTTTGTTTTTATTATAAAACGCCCCACGTAAACTGTTCATTTTCTATCCCCATGATGACGTCATACTATAAAATAGAAGTCTATGATGTCATTTTATAATAATATGATGACGTGATACCGTTTTAAATGATGTATATGCAATAATAACAGTTAAATCATGTGATAAATCAAAATATACAAAATACTTTTGACCATATGAAAATACATGTTTGTATAATTCAATGTAATTTTTAAAATCATATCTCTCGTTCATGTCGCTTTTTAACTTCTCCACTGCATTCTCGTGTACCTATCTTTGTTGTTTGAGCAAGAATATCATCTACATATTTTTCGGTTAATTTAACCAAACCATATAACATATGTTAGGACATTGCGACATACAAGATACCATTATTTTACAAAATCTTATATCATTAGATATATAAATACTGATAGATGTTCATTAGATATATAAATACTGATAGATGTTCATTAGATATATAAATACTGATAGATGTTCATTAGAGATATAAATACTGATAGATGTTCATTAGATATATAAATACTGATAGATGTTCATTAGAGATATAAATACTGATAGATGTTCATTAGATATATAAATACTGATAGATGTTCATTAGAGATATAAATACTGATAGATGTTCATCAGATATATAAATACTGATAGGTGTTCATTAGATATATAAATACTGATAGATGTTCATCAGATATATAAATACTGATAGGTGTTCATTAGATATATAAATACTGATAGATGTTCATTAGATATATCAATACTGATAGATGTTCATTAGAGATATAAATACTGATAGATGTTCATTAGATATATAAATACTGATAGATGTTCATTAGAGATATAAATACTGATAGATGTTCATTAGAGATATAAATACTGATAGATGTTCATTAGATATATAAATACTGATAGATGTTCTTTAGAGATATAAATACTGATAGGTGTTCTTTAGATATGTAAAAATAATAGATGTTCATTTGAGATATAAAGAATAACATATGTTCATTAGAGAAATGAAGAATAACATATGTTCATTAGAGAAATGAAGAATAATAGATGTTCATTAGAGAAATGAAGAATAATAGATGTTCATTAGAAATATAATTACTGATAGATGTTGTTTAGATATATAAAAATAATACATGTTCATTTGAGATATACAGAATAATAGATGTTCATTAGAGTTATAAAGAATAGGAGATGTTCATTAGAGATATACATGTAAAGATTATTAGATAATTAGAGATATAAAGAATAATAGATAATTAGAGATATCAAGAATAAAAGATGTTCATTAGAGATATAAAGAAAAGAAGATGTTCATTAGAGATATAAAGATTGATAAATGTTCATTAGAGATATCAATAATATTAGATGTTCATTAGAGATATCAATAATATTAGATGTCCATTAGAGATAAAGAAAATAATAGATGTTCATTAGAGATATAAAGAATAATACAACCTGTAGATGTTCATTAGAAATATAAAGAATAATAGATGTTCATTAGAGAGATAAAGAATATTAGATGTTCATTAGAAATATAAAGAATATATTATATAATTAGAGATATAAAGAATAATAGGTGTCCATTAGGGATTTAAAGAATAATAGATGTTCATTAGAGACATAAAGAATGATAGATAATCATAAGAGATATAAAGAATGATAGATAATCATAAGAGATATAAAGAATAGTAGATGATCATTAGAGGTATAAGAATAATAGTTATAAGGATAACCATATGTTTAACTGTCATAAAATAGTACAACACGTCTTCTCGTGACACCTTGTGAAGTAATCATTCAGTCACGTAGTAAATATTGTCATGGAAACATTATGTCATGAAAGTCGATAACAACAGGTTTAATACCAGAACTATTTTGCTAAATATACGTGTAATTGTCGTATTTTTGATAATTAAAACATTTGTGACTTTTTTGAGGAAAATGTGTCTGTTGTTTTTAAATCCAGTTGTGAGAGTTTGTATGATGGCTAATTATAAATGGGTGTATTATCAACCATCAACAATCAACTTCCGCTCAGAATGAATGGAGGAATGTCACATTTATATGCAGATTTAATAAGATATAATTCCGCATATCGGTAGTTATCATCGTACCACCCACCAATGACTCGGTAGTTATCATCGTACCACCCACCAATGACTATCGGTAGTTATCATGTTATCATCGTACCACCCACCAATGACTCGGTAGTTATCATCGTACCACCCACCAATGACTCGGTAGTTATCATCGTAACACCCACCAATGACTATCGGTAGTTATCATCGTACCACCCACCAATGACTATCGGTAGTTATCATCGTACCAACCACCAATGACTATCGGTAGTTATCATCGTACCAACCACCAATGACTATCGGTAGTTATCATCGTACCACCCACCAATGACTCGGTAGTTATCATCGTACCACCCACCAATGACTATCGGTAGTTATCATCGTACCAACCACCAATGACTATCGGTAGTTATCATCGTACCAACCACCAATGACTATCGGTAGTTATCATCGTACCAACCACCAATGACTCGGTAGTTATCATCGTACCACCCACCAATGACTGTCGGTAGTTATCATCGTACCACCTACCAATGACTCGGTAGTTATCATCGTACCACCCACCAATGACTATCGGTAGTTATCATCGTACCACCCACCAATGACTGTCGGTAGTTATCATCGTACCGCCCACCAATGACTCGGTAGTTATCATCGTACCACCCACCAATGACTGTCGGTAGTTATCATCGTACCAACCACCAATGCCTCGTTAGTTATCATCGTACCGCCCACCAATGACTATCGGTAGTTATCATCGTACCACCCACCAATGACTCGGTAGTTATCATCGTACCACCCACCAATGACTGTCGGTAGTTATCATCGTACCACCTACCAATGACTCGGTAGTTATCATCGTACCACCCACCAATGACTATCGGTAGTTATCATCGTACCACCCACCAATGACTGTCGGTAGTTATCATCGTACCACCCACCAATGACTGTCGGTAGTTATCATCGTACCACCTACCAATGACTCGGTAGTTATCATCGTACCACCCACCAATGACTATCGGTAGTTATCATCGTACCACCCACCAATGACTGTCGGTAGTTATCATCGTACCACCTACCAATGACTCGGTAGTTATCATCGTACCACCCACCAATGACTATCGGTAGTTATCATCGTACCACCCACCAATGACTCGGTAGTTATCATCGTACCACCTACCAATGACTCGGTAGTTATCATCGTACCACCCACCAATGACTATCGGTAGTTATCATCGTACCACCCACCAATGACTGTCGGTAGTTATCATCGTACCGCCCACCAATGACTCGGTAGTTATCATCGTACCACCCACCAATGACTATCGGTAGTTATCATCGTACCAACCACCAATGACTATCGGTAGTTATCATCGTACCAACCACCAATGACTCGGTAGTTATCATCGTACCAACCACCAATGACTATCGGTAGTTATCATCGTACCAACCACCAATGACTCGGTAGTTATCATCGTACCACCCACCAATGACTCGGTAGTTATCATCGTACCACCCACCAATGACTCGGTAGTTATCATCGTACCAACCACCAATGACTCGGTAGTTATCATCGTACCAACCACCAATGACTCGGTAGTTATCATCGTACCAACCACCAATGACTCGGTAGTTATCATCGTACCACCCACCAATGACTCGGTAGTTATCAGTGTACCACCCACCAATGACTCGGTAGTTATCATCGTACCACCCACCAATGACTCGGTAGTTATCATCGTACCAACCACCAATGACTCGGTAGTTATCAGCGTACAACCTACCAATGACTTTAGGTAGTTATCATCGTACCAACCACCAATGACTCGGTAGTTATCAGTGTACCACCCACCAATGACTCGGTAGTTATCATCGTACCAACCACCAATGACTCGGTAGTTATCATCGTACCACCTACCAATGACTATCGGTAGTTATCATCGTACCAACCACCAATGACTATCGGTAGTTATCATCGTACCACCTACCAATGACTATCGGTAGTTATCATCGTACAACCTACCAATGACTTTAGGTAGTTATCATCGTACCACCTACCAATGACTATCGGTAGTTATCATCGTACCAACCACCAATGACTCGGTAGTTATCAGTGTACCACCCACCAATGACTCGGTAGTTATCATCGTACCACCCACAAATGACTCGGTAGTTATCATCGTACCAACCACCAATGACTCGGTAGTTATCATCGTACCAACCACCAATGACTCGGTAGTTATCAGCGTACAACCTACCAATGACTTTAGGTAGTTATCATCGTACCAACCACCAATGACTCGGTAGTTATCATCGTACCAACCACCAATGACTCGGTAGTTATCATCGTACCAACCACCAATGACTGCCGGTAGTTATCATCGTACCAACCACCAATGACTCGGTAGTTATCATCGTACCAACCACCAATGACTTTCGGTAGTTATCATCGTACCAACCACCAATGACTATCGGTAGTTATCATCGTACCAACCACCAATGACTCGGTAGTTATCATCGTACCACCCACCAATGACTCGGTAGTTATCATCGTACCAACCACCAATGACTATCGGTAGTTATCATCGTACCAACCACCAATGACTATCGGTAGTTATCATCGTACCACCCACCAATGACTATCGGTAGTTATCATCGTACCACCCACCAATGACTCGGTAATTATCATCGTACCACCCACCAATGACTCGGTAGTTATCATCGTACCACCCACCAATGACTCGGTAGTTATCATCGTACCAACCACCAATGACTTTCGGTAGTTATCATCGTACCAACCACCAATGACTATCGGTAGTTATCATCGTACCAACCACCAATGACTATCGGTAGTTATCATCGTACAACCTACCAATGACTTTAGGTAGTTATCATCGTACCACCTACCAATGACTCGGTAGTTATCATCGTACCACCCACCAATGACTCGGTAGTTATCATCGTACCGCCCACCAATGCCTCGGTAGTTATCATCGTACCAACCACCAATGACTCGGTAGTTATCATCGTACCAACCACCAATGACTATCGGTAGTTATCATCGTACCAACCACCAATGACTATCGGTAGTTATCATCGTACCAACCACCAATGACTCGTTAGTTATCATCGTACCAACCACCAATGACTGTCGGTAGTTATCATCGTACCAACCACCAATGACTCGGTAGTTATCATCGTACAACCTACCAATGACTTTAGGTAGTTATCATCGTACCACCTACCAATGACTATCGGTAGTTATCATCGTACCGCCCACCAATGACTCGGTAGTTATCATCGTACCACCCACCAATGACTGTCGGTAGTTATCATCGTACCAACCACCAATGCCTCGTTAGTTATCATCGTACCGCCCACCAATGACTATCGGTAGTTATCATCGTACCACCCACCAATGACTCGGTAGTTATCATCGTACCACCCACCAATGACTGTCGGTAGTTATCATCGTACCAACCACCAATGACTCGGTAGTTATCAGTGTACCACCCACCAATGACTATCGGTAGTTATCATCGTACCAACCACCAATGACTTTCTGTAGTTATCATCGTACCAACCACCAATGACTCGGCAGTTATCATCGTACCAACCACCAATGACTCGGTAGTTATCATCGTACCAACCACCAATGACTCGGTAGTTATCATCGTACCAACCACCAATGACTATCGGTAGTTATCATCGTACCAACCACCAATGACTCGGTAGTTATCATCGTACCAACCACCAATGACTATCGGTAGTTATCATCGTACCACCCACCAATGACTCGGTAGTTATCATCGTACCACCTACCAATGACTGTCGGTAGTTATCATCGTACCAACCACCAATGACTCGGTAGTTATCATCGTACCGCCCACCAATGACTCGGTAGTTATCATCGTACCACCCACCAATGACTCGGTAGTTATCAGTGTACCACCCACCAATGACTGTCGGTAGTTATCATCGTACCAACCACCAATGACTCGGTAGTTATCATCGTACCACTCACCAATGACTCGGTAGTTATCATCGTACCACCTACCAATGACTATCGGTAGTTATCATCGTACCAACCACCAATGACTCGGTAGTTATCACATAACCACCTACCAATGACTTTCGGTAGTTATCAGCGTACCACCTACCAATGACTATAGGTTGTTATCAGCGTATAACCCACCAATGACTTTCGGAAGTTCATATATCTAAGGGTCACCGAAGAACAAAAACATGAATGAAGGGGATAAAAGGTAGGTCGGTCGGGTTCCCATAAAAGCTCCTTTACTGGGAACTTTAACAAGCAACCACGAAAACAAGTTTATACACAACGAGCGTATCTTGTTAATATACAGAATGACTGTCTGTACTTTATTATTCTTCCGTTATATAGGATCAATTAAACGACTGGAGTATTGTGGCTGATCCATTCAACAACTCTATCTCAAAAAATGACTACTTAAAGCTTGTTGTCTACCATCATTATCTATAGACAATTTAGCGAGACTAACTAGTTCGTCACTTCTGTCCCCTTGACCGTCATGATCCAGGAACGACACAATATATGGAAAACATCGCGGAATACGTATGTTAGGCGATGTTTTACATCTATAGTCTTGTGAGACGATTTGCAAGAAACAGAATAATAACAATGACACACAGTCTGAATTGAATATGGTCGTTTATTACACTTAACGACGGCTGTTACAAACTGTAACTTTACTGAAGACAATTGACCCAAGAAATGAACGGGTCTAGGTCTGCCACAATCAAATGACATTCAAATAAAAATAGAATGCATGTAACGGCATCATAAAATCAATCCAGTAACATGTATACAAACAAAAAATAACATCTATGCAATGCATACATCACGGAAATCCAAACGCAAAGAGAACGAATCATGCAACATTTATAAACAGGAAAAAGGATACCTAAATCAAACATCTATAGACTAAAATGTAGAAAACGTACACAGATATATGGAAAAATACAGGAAAGAATATATCTCTTTGAATTTAAAAGCATGAAGTATGACGATATACTTTAATTTCTAAATAAAAAAGCAACCAAAATTCCTTACAATTTCGGAAAGGAGAATTTTTTTTATATTTTATTCATTCTTTTTTTTATCTGAATGTACAATTTGCTTTGATATATCAAATATTGACCTCGACCGTGCTCACCTGGTATCGCCATTTCGTCAACTTCAGCTTCTGAACCAATCTGCTATATCATTGGTATTATTTGAGCGATATCAATGCGCGAAAGTATTTTGCTTGACCCCAAGCCATGTCTCAGACGGGGTCCGAGCCTGCCACAATGACTTCTGTACACCAGCAAGTGTGTGTTGTATTTAACAGAATCACCAACCACCTCTAGATGTAGATGGATATATCAAAAACATGATAAAAAGGTCATAAGCCAATCTTCTCGAACCCCATGCAAAGAAGGTACATATCGCATTTCTCAATGAGTGTCACCTGCCCACCCATTTGTTGTATTTCATCAACAACACGTGAGTTCAGCTTTAATGGCTTTGGCCGGGGTTTGAAGAGGTTTGTCAATTGCGGGATACCATTTGAAGAGGAGTAAAAGAGGGTTACTGTGACTTGCACTGCCGGTGTGAATGCCCCCTCCATAGTTAGAACAGACACTTGCAGCGAGTGCCTTTCTAGAAGTGTCTGTTTTGTTGTATAACCAACAAATACCACCGGGCCAATTGTTTGCTTTGGCAAGACATAGCTGCTGAAAGGGAAGATCAGGGGCGTGTTGCCTATTTCAGGCCAATGGATGTCACCTCCAAATGAAATTCTGAATGCATGTTACCCCAAGACATCTGTTGGGAAAGTTGATGCCAACAACGGAAATTGCTATCGTAATACAAAATTACAGCAATTCCCGAAGTTTAATATCTGCATACTTATAAGCGATGCCAAAGTTTGTAAGTGAGTCTGCACATAGATCGAGATACTGTATAGTTGTTTAATTTCGCGGGGTGAAAATTTCGCGTTTTTCTGTTCAGGACTATTTCGCGGGGAGAAAATTTCGCGCATTTTCAATTTCTTACAAAAATGAATTAGTACGAGTTATCTTTCTTGACATAGGTATCACATACATATTATAGTGTAACCATTCGTAACTCCTCGGGGGATTATAAAGGTTAATACGATACCCGAGTAAACCAGCGTGAACAAAGGACAACCACAGATAAGAACAGGTAAGGATTACAGAGTGAATTGTGTTCATAATTAAAATCATTTTGCAATTGTGAGTTAGCGTTGTGTCTCAGTTTTCTGTAATGATTTGGAACGTGTAGACGTACATATGGAGAATTGGTTGAAATACGGGAAACTTGGAGTGAAACCTCCATCATCTCCACTTTTACCTGATCCATGCAATGTTGCAGAGGCCGATCCCGATCTTGCAGTCGTTTATACGAAATGTAACACTTAAAACAGACAACAACTGTTCTTTTGTTTCAGAACAACTGTCAATTGCGACCCATTTAATTGAGCTTTAGATTGCTCAGTATCTGACGATTGATGAATTTGAAGTCAGAAATCAATGACCTCATCAGACAGAATTTTCGAGTTTAATTTAGCGTCTATGTGCATGTCCAGAGGTCCAATTAAGTTAAACAAAGCATTTGTAAGAAGAAAGCTACTGTTCACATTTTTAAGTCCTGATAGTTCGTCATTCGCATGTGACTGCACATGTCAATGAGACGGCAAGAGGGCCACAGCGTCCCTTTCCGGTACTGATGTTGTTGCCGGAATGTTTCTGTTAGAATACTGGTGATGCTTTTGCACCACATGACGATGATGTTGATACATTGACAGAGCTCTCACCATGTAGCCTTCCTCCTTCGTCTGTTTGAAAAGCTCTGTCACAATCTCTTCAATAGTGGAGAAACGGGAGCCGACATCAGATAAATAATTTATTATCAAGGAATCGTTTGCCATGTTGCCATTGATTGTTTGTATATTGTGTCATGACATTGTTCATATCTGGAATCAGCTGAGGTGTCGATGTCGCCTCGATGTATGTACTCCTGCGTCTGCCTACCAATGCATTTTGTATGGCTGCCACAATTTCAGAAAACGAATATGATGAAAAGTATCGGCGATACCAAAACAACTTAACAATCCTGCTCTAGATGCGCTGGAGTGAATAAATGGCTATTCTCAATTTCTAAAGATTTTTTTTCTCGGAAGGATACAAACCAAATCGAATGACTTTGTAGTAATACGACCTTTAAGAAATAACTTAGAAGTTGGCTGAAATCATTGAAAATCCAACTGTTTGTGTTTGTTGTGTTCTTCATTGCATCTCAGTTATTCCAGAAAGGAGCTCAGACGAATCACTAAAAGTGCCAAGAAACATACTACGTATATTGAAACCGCAAATGGAAACAAAATGTAGAGCACGATTATATATTGCACCTCATGGTATAATAATAGACCCAGCACAATGTACAATGATATATAGACACGCGTGCAGCAAATCTATGGGAAAAAAGAAACGTGAAGTCACATATTTACAAATTTGCATACACATGAACCTTTGTAAAAATACCCTCCAAAAATGTAAAGCCATGCGTAAACAAATGCACATGACATGCAAACTCGCGTTGAACTTATTAAGAAAATCAAGAACTCGCATGACAAAGCAAAATTTCTTGTGAAAGTCATGTTAACTCCCATGCACTAAAATTCGGATATTGCCAATCCAGTTGTACCGAAGACATGGATCATGATACTGAATGTAAATTATCAGTCATCTTGTAAGACTGACCGGATACACCAAATCGCGTTGAAAACTAAGATTCATTGTTTACATCATATTTTTTTTATTATGGGTCATTTGGGCGGATATACTTCATGCGTCCTTATGACATAACCTATGTCCAATAATAGTAGTCCTAGAAACTGTAAGCAAAATCTTATCGAGAAAGACAAATTAGGTCACGTGAAAGTGGCAGCCAATCGTACGCCCTGCAGCGCGGCCCCTCACACAGAGTAGATGTACTTGCGCATACTAATAGCAGATAAATGAACACCGTCCTAATAACGCAAGCATTAGGTCCGTATGTCCCCGATAAAAAGAATATGGAACCAATACGACGTTTAAGATAAATACTTCCTTTGATGACATATTGATAATAAATTTCAACAGGCGTTAGTCTTCTCGTATTACGGTAGAACAACTGCATCAACCAACTCGTGCAAACCTAAACACACCAACAACCATTGGGCTATGGAAAATAGATTGAGATACATATAATTAATATCACAACCTCCAGTCTAAAGTAGAACAGCACTAGGTCCAACTCCTGTATAATAATTCGATAAGCGTAAGGATGACGGATTCTACCATCACTTTTCCTAACACAACGAATGTTTACTCAGTCTTGGTCAAACCAAGGAATCCAACATGGAATCTTCGAAGACGTCTAATAAAACTGTGACCCGGCACGAGAACTGAACTTCATCTTAATACACAATCAGCTTGATTATATCAAATATTGACACATCCGCACTTTCTTACACCATGTTGTCGTCTTCAGCTTCTGATTTTGATCTGCTGCTTCATATTTAGTGTTCTTCATTTAAAGACATATCAATTCGCCAAATTGTTTTGCTTGGCCGCATCACACAGCCTTAAACAGCCTCCTTCCGTAGTGTTTTTCGGCATAGCCGTATAATATTCTTTTGGCCCCGGATATGACGCGACAGGTGACATTACTGGTCAAGATGAAGTATGTGATTGGCCAATGTAGCGGTAGATGCAAAATGTAGATATGCAGTTAAAAACGAAAGAAAGTTAAGAATGAATGCAAGCTGAATAAGTTGGTTGTATCTTTTCAAATGACAGATTAATAAGATTATATTCCTGATTCAAATGCAGTCTTATTATCACCAAATATGATTCAAACCGACATTATTTTGTTACCCGTGCTGAAATGCATTTATTAGTTCATTAATTTATTTCAACAGCAGATTTACATTATAATCACCTGCAATAAAACTATGCCGTTCATCTTTTTTAAAGATATTTCTTGTTACCTTTAATTGACCTGACTGTGACTTTTTGTTATATATTATTATATATTTTGCTATATATTTTCCATTTCAAATTCAAACAATGACAAAAGGATTTGACATCAGACAGAGCCTACATCACAGTGTAGTACAAGGGAGGCAACTCATATACAAACTGCATTCTGTTTACTAAAACCTTGATAAGTTCTTTAAAGAAAAATGTTTATATACAGAAAACCATTAAGATTATACAGGCAATTTGTAAGTATTAGGTTTGTTAGAGTTTCCTCATCCCAACAGGTACAGGCCAAACAATCACTTTCAATAGGCCATCTCTGATAAAGTCAGAAAATCAACCACATCAAATAATTTACCTTTTTTGAAATTGAATTTGTGTGTGTGTGATTTTATCATTAATGTTTAAACTAGTTTGTATATAAGTTGATACCAATCTCCCATCTCCAAAGTAATAGTAATGAGTAATATAATTGTACTATTGACAATAAATCCTAATCTATAATTATCTTCACACATTTATGGAATGAGAAAGGAAAACTTCCAAAACCAACTTATATATCATCAACTATATCACCATTTGAAAATGTCAGTCAAATAAGTAAGATACACATGCCGATATGTATTATATACATGTATATAGTAATTCAGCCAACTGTAAATAAGTTTGACCTCTTGTGATAAAATTGGAAACAGCATTGTTGTTTTCATTTTCATTCAAATGTTCACAACCATTTAGGGCAGCATCATGCATGACATTTTGGTATAATGTCACATGGAGATATGTAAAGTTCAAACATTCAAAGAAAAATTGTGATTCTGTCTCATAACCACATGAGCATAATCCATAATCCACTAGGTGGTCGTTGTGGGGTCATAGTTTAAATTACTACAACCACTCCTTAGTTGACATACCAATATAATAAAATGTTGATAGCTCGTCTACCTGTAAACTTAATTGATATAAAGTCCTTTTATTTGAGTATTGGACTAGAGATATGATTTTTTAGAACTAACAGAGCAATCAGTTACTACATCTGGATCAATATTATTCACCAAACGTCGATGGAATGAAACTTTTAAAGAAGCCGCCAGTTCGACAATGTAGGGGATCAAATATTCTACTAGCACGAAACGGATATCTATCTAGAGGTTGGTCATACAAATGGTACACAACAATTCCTTCAAGTATGTTGACGTTTATCATTCATAATTCTATCCATCTTTAATAATTTGTGTTGTTTTTCTTCTATGATCAAAAGGAACCTATCCTAGCTTTTCAGATAATACTTCACGAGGAGTTCCTCTACGCAGATTGTACAGATTCAAGTAAATATTTCAAATACATCGGGCAGTTATCCCTTACAACATCAGCATATTATCCCATACAATATCGGCATATTATCCCATATATCATCAGCATATTTTCTCGCACCTCGGACAGGGACATCTCACGTGATACCCAGTGCTAGATTTTTCTATCTCGTCCGATCTGTCTGGTACCTGTACGTGAGTTTTGGCGGAATTTTAACCCATTCATGTATTCATCCGCGCAAGTGACGTAATACTCTCGAATCGGTGAACAAGTGCACAAACCGCAATGCAGTATGTACTATGCATTGTTTGGTTGGTTGTTGTTTATTATTTAAATAATAGGTACCGATTGATCATTGTTTTTCTTCTTTGATATAACCGAACTATATTTTTACGCGAAAGGACTGAATTCGAAGCGCAGATGAAGTGGTTAATCGGCTTTGAACCGGCAGGCCCCAGACGGGATACTCTTACACTCTAAACGCATATATAGATGGGTTGTTATTATACAACTAGATATATGTAAGAGGTGCGAGAAAAAAAAATTACCTGTAAGTGATCGAGATCGGGTTATCTCAGTCTCGGGCTAAGATTCTGTAACATCCCAACCTCGGCTAACGCCTCGGTTGGGATTATGTTACAGAATCTTAGCCCTATATATTTTACTTACCGATATTATCCCATACAACATCAGCATATTATCCCATACAACATCAGCATATTATCCCATACAACATCAGCATATTATCCCATACAACATCGGCATATTATCCCATACAACATCAGCATATTATCTCATACAATATCGGCATATTATCCCATACAACATCAGCATATAATCCCATACAATATCAGCATATAATCCCATACAACATCAGCATATTATCTCATACAACATCAGCATATTATCCCATACAACATCAGCATATAATCCCATACAACATCAGCATATAATCCCATACAACATCAGCATATTATTCCATACAACATCAGCTTATAATCCCATACAACATCGGTATATTATCCCATACAACATCAGCATATTATTCCATACAACATCAGCATATTATCCCATACAACATCAGCATATTATCCCATACAACATCAGCATATAATCCCATACAACATCAGCTTATAATACCATACAACATCAGCATATTATCCCATACAATATCGGCATATTATCCCATACAACATCAGCATATAATCCCATACAACATCAGCATATAATCACATAAAACATCAGCATATTATCCCATACAACATCAGCATATTATCCCATACAACATCAGCATATCCAAGAATAAATGGTTGTAAGTGTTTTTCTATCAAAATCCGTTTTCGTCATTCTTAATATAATTATTCTTTATCTTTTTGACAGATGTCATTAATATGTTCATCCATTTAGTATCATCAAGCCAAGATAATGGCGACTACGCGTTACTTTGACAGGCTCATTGTCAAGATATAAACATGTATCTGGATTATTATGATTCTATCTTATTTGGGTTAAGTTATATATCCAATCTCTGAGCCTAGTTCTCTTTTTTTTTTGATTTTTTTGATTTTTCAAGATTTTTTTCATAAATACAAAACATTTGAAACATACATGCACACACATTCTCACTCTTACACCCACAGTAGCTATACTCATGATTCATCATCATCATCATCATCATCATCATCATCATCATACCTAATCAAACATCATCATCATCATCATATCAGCATCATCATCTTTATCATCATCTTACTCCTCCTCATCATCGGTTCATCATCACCACCATCATCATCATCATCATCATCATACATAATCAAACATCATCATCATCATCATATCAGCATCATCATCTTCATCCATTCATCATCATCATCATCATCATCATCAAAAGAATCACACTTAATCATCATCATCATCTATCATTATATCATTATCCATACATAAATTATTATCATTTTTTTCATCACAATAAAACATCATCATCCTTATCATCACACAAAAAACATCATCTTCATCACGATTATTTTAAGCTTGAACCACAAGCCTCGCATCTACTTACATCATTTACATATTAATTAACATACATACATAACCTAACCTAAATTTATACAGAGTGAGAAGGAAGCAGACAGACATACCATCACACAGACAAGACAGACAGATAGACACAGACAGACGCACCATTACACAGACATACACACACACACACTTCGACACCGACAGACACACACATAGACGCACCATCACACAAGACAAAACAGACACACGCACAGACAGACGCATAACCGGACACACCATCACACATAGAACGCACACACACAAAGACAGACAAAAATAAACATGACTGAAGCATGGGAGAAAATTTCTTTAAATGGTAAAAATAAAAAGTAATGGAAAGGAGCTAGAACAGGCGATGTCAGTCTTTGGGGACCTAAAGCTATATATGCAAAGAGGAACTATCTTTTTCAGATGACTATAAATCTAGAACAGGTTTCCATTTCTTCCAATTGAGTTCAAATTGCCTTTTAATTTTCTCACTTTTACTGTAATTAATGTATTGTTGAATAGAAAAATGATCTTTGATGACATTAATAAGCGCATTAAGATTTACAGAGTTGCTGAGACATCTAGTTTTATAAATATAATGCTTGATAAGAATTAAAATTTCGTTATCAACATTACTGCAGTACTGTGATACTATACCAAACAGGAAGGATTCTTTATTGTAAGCAAACGGAATTAAAAGTATATCAAGTAGTGCTTCAAATCTCTGTAATAGTGTCTGAACCTCTTGGCATTCCCATAAGCAATGCACTATTGTTTCACGCTCCATACAACATAAGTTACATAAAATACTAGGACTTAAGTTTATTTTAAAAAGGAACGTGTTTGTTTGAGCCTATTTCTCAACACTGGATACATCATTAGTTTTGAACCTTTTCAAGTTGATAAATAATCAGTTACTGTATATTAAGAGGTATTATCAGCAGGTTACTTTATAATTTTAGCATTAATATCATTGGTTTAAACATATTTCATTGCCTTAAAATGAAAAAAAGGATTAGGCACAAATTCTTACAACTTAGTTAGCATTCCCCTAAACTTAAATATATTTTACATACATCAATGCTGTCTTAACATGAACATTTAAATATAATTTTAGATTAAATGAATTGAATTTACAAAATAATTTCTTGTAATTTGCTGACAGTTGTTTCTCTCTACCCTGAACTACTCGAGAGTATTAACCAAGGTTTTCACACAAAAACAATTTTGCAATCAAGACTACTACAAACGGTTTGTATCATTAATGTATTTACATACAAAGGTAGAAGTTTTACTATTTTCTTCAAAAGTGATAACTTGATTTCCCCAAAGAAAAGTGTTTGTGTCAGTTAGAAGGATCTCTGGAAGCTTTAGATTCCTAAGATTTCTTACCATGTGATTTCTTACAATAGAGTAGAACAGTTTCTACTTCCCCAAGTAAACAAAGGATTATCACTGGTTAACTCTATAAAGGGCACATTGCAGAGTATTGCATCCACTCCTAAGTCTATTGTGTAAAATTTTTCTATCTCCTACTGTTAAAAAAATTAGAATAGAAACAATATCATGTTGTAAACAGCTTTTAAATGCAAGAGACCGAGAAGTCTTTATGGAAAAGTTAAAGAAATTCCCATGTGTAGCTCAGTCCTGAATCTTGGGATAGTGAAGACATTTTGGTTACGAGTAGGATATGCTGATGTTTCAGAACGGAGCCTAGGAAGGAGTTTAACAGATAATTTGGTGTCATTTTATTTTTTAGTTTGAAAAGTGTTGATAGACAATAGCATTGATATACAATAAAAAGATCATGGGACCGAGGACCAATCTCTTTATCAAAAGGATGATGAATTAAGAAAACTTGTTGGATAGACCTCGTTTTATTATTAATATTCAGAACATCTTTTTGCCAATGATTTCTGTAATTGTTCAGTGTCTTATTGTCCTTCCTGAAATTGTAGCTTGTGTGAGTAATTGATGCTTTCAAACAGAGCTAGGAGATCGTATCAAATCGAAAAGATGTAACACAATTCTAGGCGTGGTGCAAACACGAGAGAATTTGACAGATATAAAGGACAAAAGGTCAAATTATAATTATGATTTAATAGTGATCGAACAATAATGTTACACATAAGAAAAGTGATCGAATTTTGACATTACTTCTTCCCCAGACTAGGAGGTCTTACTGTGGGTGGTTCTAAAACTGAAACAAAACACAAAATTTAATTATGCAAAATCATGTTTCATGACTCCCGTGTCGCGAGCCACGCTGCGATATAAAGCCTCTTCTCCAACATACAGTCAGAAACTATACAAACTGTCTTCGCGCATGGTTTTATAAAATATGAATAGCACTAGTAATTAGAATTTATATGAATAGAAGATATGCGATCAACTTATGAAAACATATGCTCTTTATAGCAACGTGTGTATTAAGATCTGCTGCTTTAGAATGGGGAAATCTGCGTGTATGCATTGACAGAATCACAAAACAATGTATAAGGGGATGGTACTTACTTTGGCATACTTTGCATGTGTTTCTACATTTTTCCGCGGCCCATTTCGGGTAGGCCATACAATCATGTGGAATATGAAATGAACTACACGTGTTCAGAGTGTCGACACACAGGGGCTGAGTTGTGGTTGGCCCGCCTAGAAGAAGATCATAGGTCACTCAATCTATTTCTCTCAATAGTATAAGGTGTTTTAATTACAGATTTAACTAAGCTGCATTGGTGCAGCTTCATTTGTTCATTCGAATGCCAGCCGTGACAGAAGTACCATAGCGTACCTAAATATTGGTCACATGACCACATATCATTACCTTCATGACTTACACTAACACAGCCTGACGTACCTTGGCAGATACCACACGTCTGTCTACATTTCTGGGAGGCCCACTTAGGAAAGTCGAGGCATGCCTTGGGTATGTCGAATGTGTCGCAGTAGTCCAATTCATCTAAGCAGGGAGGTGGTGTAGTGGTAGGTCCACCTGGTATCACACAAGCGAGATAGCTGTGTTAGTCTGACCATAGTTTTACAAAAAATGAGAAAAGCATCAAATACATCGAAATCCCCCCTAATTTCAGATTTTAAGTTGGCATTATTTTTGTCAAAAACGTTTTCTCTTAATACTATTATGTCACCTTGTCAGATAATGCTCTTAACAGAAATTTTTATAGCACAGGTGTACAAACTTTTATAAATAAAACAAAATAAATTGCAACAGTGAAAAGGGTAGCATTGGTAAGTAGGTTAACAACAGCAGCATACAATCTGAACGGACACTTAGGGCTATTAAGGATAAAGAAAGCACAATATCATATCTTCCTAAAAAAAGAAAATCTTCTGAATCTTACCTAAACTTGGAAATTGCACTGAAATAAATCAAACCTGAAATGGCTTCTGCAACGGACTCATAGTTAAATGTTCAATGTAACATCGCAATGAAATCACTGCCCTACCTTGTACTCATTTACAGCTGAGTCGACTAGAAGACAACAGAGTACAGTATCTTGTTGAAGAATACAACGCAACGCCTATGCCGGACCTGAACACGAACTATAGCAACCATTCGGTCACATAGTCTGACCACTAGACCACAAATTTGCAGAAAATTGTGCTATTACAATGGGGGTTTTATATATGCTGCTGAAGCACAACGCAAATCTGAATTTGTAACAACCTCAAAATTTGAAACGCGGTATATGTAAACCGTGAGTCCGGATATATAAACACAAAACGCGCTTACATGTCTATTAATTAGACATGTTAGCACATGTTACTCCTATACACAAACACAAAACAACATGCTAGACCTTAATAACCACACCGCCACGCAACCCTCCTATACTGTGACATAGAACTGTCGACAATGAGAGAAAAATCTCCTATACTGTGACATAGAAATGTCGACAATGAGACATAATCTCATATACTGTGACATGGAAACTGTCGACAATGAGACAAACCCTCCTATACTGTGACATAGAAAGTGTCGACAATGAGACAAACCCTCCTATACTGTGACATAGAAAGTGTCGACAATGAGACAAACCCTCCTATACTGTGACATAGAACTGGCGACAATGAGACAAACCCTCCTATACTGTGACATGGAAAGTGTCGACAATGAGACAAACCCTCCTATACTGTGACATAGAACTGGCGACAATGAGACAAACCCTCCTATACTGTGACATAGAAAGTGTCGACAATGAGACAAAATATCCTATACTATGACATAGAAAGTGTCGACAATGAGACAAACCCTCCTATACTGTGACATAGAAAGTGTCGACAATGAGACAAACCCTACTATACTGTGACATAGAAAGTGTCGACAAAGAGACAAACCCTCCTATACTGTGACATGGAAAGTGTCGACAATGAGACAAACCCTCCTATACTGTGACATAGAAAGTGTCGACAATGAGACAAACCCTCCTATACTGTGACATGGAAAGTGTCGACAATGAGACAAAACCTCCTATACTGTGACATGGAAAGTGTCGACAATGAGACAAACCCTCCTAAACTGTGACATAGAAAGTGTCGACAATGAGACAAATCCTCCTATACTGTGACATAGAAAGTGTCGACAATGAGACAAAACCTCCTATACTGTGACATAGAAAGTGTCGACAATGAGACAAACCCTCCTATACTGTGACATGGAAAGTGTCGACAATGAGACAAACCCTCCTATACTGTGACATAGAAAGTGTCGACAATGAGACAAACCCTCCTATACTGTGACATGGAAAGTGTCGACAATGAGACAAAATCTCCTATACTGTGACATAGAAAGTGTCGACAATGAGACAAAATCTCCTATACTGTGACATGGAAAGTGTCGACAATGAGACAAAATCTCCTATACTGTGACATAGAAAGTGTCGACAATGACACAAACCCTCCTATACTGTGACATAGAAAGTGTCGACAATGAGACAAACCCTCCTATACTGTGACATGGAAAGTGTCGACAATGAGACAAACCCTCCTATACTGTGACATAGAAAGTGTCGACAATGAGACAAACCCTCCTATACTGTGACATAGAAAGTGTCGACAATGAGACAAAATCTCCTATACTGTGACATAGAAAGTGTCGACAATGAGACAAAACCTCCTATACTGTGACATAGAAAGTGTCGACAAAGAGACAAAACCTCCTATACTGTGACATAGAAAGTGTCGACAATGAGACAACCCCTCCTATACTGTGACATGGAAAGTGTCGACAATGAGACAAAACCCTCCTATACTGTGACATAGAAAGTGTCGACAATGAGACAAACCCTCCTATACTGTGACATAGAAAGTGTCGACAATGAGACAAACCCTCCTATACTGTGACATGGAAAGTGTCGACGATGAGACAAACCCTCCTATACTGTGACATAGAAAGTGTCGACAATGAGACAAACCCTCCTATACTGTGACATGGAAAGTGTCGACAATGAGACAAACCCTCCTATACTGTGACATAGAAAGTGTCGACAATGAGACAAACCCTCCTATACTGTGACATGGAAAGTGTCGACAATGAGACAAACCCTCCTATACTGTGACATAGAAAGTGTCGACAATGAGACAAACCCTCCTATACTGTGACATGGAAAGTGTCGACAATGAGACAAAACCTCCTATACTGTGACATAGAAAGTGTCGACAATGAGACAAACCCTCCTATACTGTGACATAGAAAGTGTCGACAATGAGACAAACCTCCTATACTGTGACATAGAAAGTGTCGACAATGAGACAAACCCTCCTATACTGTGACATGGAAAGTGTCGACAATGAGACAAAACCCTCCTATACTGTGACATAGAAAGTGTCGACAATGAGACAAACCCTCCTATACTGTGACATGGAAAGTGTCGACAATGAGACAAAACCCTCCTATACTGTGACATAGAAAGTGTCGACAATGAGACAAACCCTCCTATACTGTGACATAGAAAGTGTCGACAATGAGACAAACCCTCCTATACTGTGACATAGAAAGTGTCGACAATGAGACAAACCCTCCTATACTGTGACATAGAAAGTGTCGACAATGAGACAAACCCTCCTATACTGTGACATGGAAAGTGTCGACAATGAGACAAACCCTCCTATACTGTGACATAGAAAGTGTCGACAATGAGACAAACCCTCCTATACTGTGACATAGAAAGTGTCGACAATGAGACAAACCCTCCTATACTGTGACATAGAAAGTGTCGACAATGAGACAAACCCTCCTATACTGTGACATAGGAAAGTGTCGACAATGAGACAAAACCCTCCTATACTGTGACATAGAAAGTGTCGACAATGAGACAAACCCTCCTATACTGTGACATGGAAAGTGTCGACAATGAGACAAACCCTCCTATACTGTGACATGGAAAGTGTCGACAATGAGACAAACCCTCCTATACTGTGACATAGAAAGTGTCGACAATGAGACAAACCCTCCTATACTGTGACATGGAAAGTGTCGACAATGAGACAAAACCCTCCTATACTGTGACATGGAAAGTGTCGACAATGAGACAAACCCTCCTATACTGTGACATAGAAAGTGTCGACAATGAGACAAACCCTCCTATACTGTGACATAGGAAAGTGTCGACAATGAGACAAACCCTCCTATACTGTGACATAGAAAGTGTCGACAATGAGACAAACCCTCCTATACTGTGACATGGAAAGTGTCGACAATGAGACAAACCCTCCTATACTGTGACATAGAAAGTGTCGACAATGAGACAAACCCTCCTATACTGTGACATAGAAAGTGTCGACAATGAGACAAACCCTCCTATACTGTGACATAGAAAGTGTCGACAATGAGACAAACCCTCCTATACTGTGACATGGAAAGTGTCGACAATGAGACAAACCCTCCTATACTGTGACATAGAAAGTGTCGACAATGAGACAAACCCTCCTATACTGTGACATAGAAAGTGTCGACAATGAGACAAACCCTCCTATACTGTGACATGGAAAGTGTCGACAATGAGACAAACCCTCCTATACTGTGACATAGAAAGTGTCGACAATGAGACAAACCCTCCTATACTGTGACATAGAAAGTGTCGACAATGAGACAAAACCTCCTATACTGTGACATAGAAAGTGTCGACAATGAGACAAACCCTCCTATACTGTGACATGGGAAAGTGTCGACAATGAGACAAAACCTCCTATACTGTGACATAGAAAGTGTCGACAATGAGACAAACCCTCCTATACTGTGACATGGAAAGTGTCGACAATGAGACAAAACCCTCCTATACTGTGACATAGGAAAGTGTCGACAATGAGACAAAACCCTCCTATACTGTGACATAGAAAGTGTCGACAATGAGACAAACCCTCCTATACTGTGACATGGAAAGTGTCGACAATGAGACAAAACCTCCTATACTGTGACATAGAAAGTGTCGACAATGAGACAAACCCTCCTATACTGTGACATAGAAAGTGTCGACAATGAGACAAAACCCTCCTATACTGTGACATAGAAAGTGTCGACAATGAGACAAACCCTCCTATACTGTGACATAGGAAAGTGTCGACAATGAGACAAACCTCCTATACTGTGACATGGAAAGTGTCGACAATGAGACAAACCCTCCTATACTGTGACATAGAAAGTGTCGACAATGAGACAAAACCTCCTATACTGTGACATGGAAAGTGTCGACAATGAGACAAAACCCTCATACTGTGACATAGAAAGTGTCCGACAAATGAGACAACACCTCCATACTTGTGACATTAGAAAGTGTCGACATGAGACCAAAATCCTCCTATACTGTGTACCATGGAAAGTGTCGACAAATGAGACAAAACCTCCATACGTGACTACAAAGTGTCGAAATACAAACCCCCCAAGTGCAGGTGTTATAGAATCTTCCATATGTTACTACAGAGAACCCCCCAATGTGAATGAAACTGCGACATGTTATATAATCCCTTACTGTGACACAGAAAGTGTCGCAGTAAATATCACACCCCCATCGTGACATGATTTAAAAAATCGTCCTATCGTGATACACAACGTTCCTGAGAAATCACACCACAGTGCACATATTTCGACATAACTTCCATACGTGATACAGAAGGCGACAATGAGCAATATACACAAGGCAAGTGCAAAGAGTACAAATCTCCTATTGTTACATAGAAAGTGTCGACAATAACACCCCTCACTGTGCTGTAAATCTCACTATGATACAAACCCTCCAGTTAAATGTCACAAACAAACCCCCCAAGTGACATAAGTGTCGCTAGACAACCTCACTACTTTATACAGGAAGTTCAGATGAGACACACAACATCCACTGTTACATAAACTGGCACTTATACTGTGACATGGAAAGTGTCGACAATGAGACAAAACCCTCCTATACTGTGACTAGAAAGTTGTTGACAAATGAGGACAAACCTACTATACTGTGACATAGCAAAGTGTCGACAATGAGACAAACCCTCCTATACTTTGACATAGAACGTGTCGACATGAGACAAAAACCATCCTATACTGGGTGACATAGAACTTAAAAGTGTCGACATGAGACAAAAATCTCCTATACTGTGTGACATAGGAAAGTGTTGACAATGAGGAACAAAACCCTCCTATACTGTGACATAGAAAGTGTCGACAATGAGACAAACCCTCCTATACTGTGACATGGAAGTGTCGTACAATGAGACAACCATCTCCTATACTGTGACATGAAAAGTGTCGACAATGAGAAAAACCCTCCTATACTGTGACATGGAAAGTGTCGACAATGAGACAAACCCTCCTATACTGTGACATAGAAAGTGTCGACAATGAGACAAACCCTCCTATACTGTGACATAGAAAGTGTCGACAATGAGACAAAACCCTCCTATACTGTGACATAGAAAGTGTCGACAATGAGACAAACCCTCCTATACTGTGACATAGAAAGTGTCGACAATGAGACAAACCCTCCTATACTGTGACATAGAAAGTGTCGACAATGAGACAAACCCTCCTATACTGTGACATAGAAAGTGGCGACAATGAGACAAAATCTCCTATACTGTGACATAGAAAGTGTCGACAATGAGACAAACCCTCCTATACTGTGACATAGAACTGGCGACAATGAGACAAACCCTCCTATACTGTGACATAGAAAGTGTCGACAATGACACAAACCCTCCTATACTGTGACATGGAAAGTGTCGACAATGAGACAAAATCTCCTATACTGTGACATAGAAAGTGTCGACAATGAGACAAAACCCTCCTATACTGTGACATGGAAAGTGTCGACAATGACACAAACCCTCCTATACTGTGACATGGAAAGTGTCGACAATGAGACAAAACCCTCCTATACTGTGACATAGAAAGTGTCGACATTGAGACAAACCCTCCTATACTGTGACATGGAAAGTGTCGACAATGAGACAAACCCTCCTATACTGTGATATGGAAAGTGTCGACAATGAGACAAACCCTCCTATACTGTGACATAGAAAGTGTCGACAATGAGACAAACCCTCCTATACTGTGACATAGAAAGTGTCGACAATGAGACAAACCCTCCTATACTGTGACATAGAAAGTGTCGACAATGAGACAACACCTCCTATACTGTGACATGGAACGTGTCGACGATGAGACAAAACCTCCTATACTGTGACATGGAAAGTGTCGACGATGAGACAAACCCTTCTATACTGTGACATAGAACTGGCGACAATGAGACAAACCCTCCTATACTGTGACATGGAAAGTGTCGACAATGAGACAAAACCTCCTATACTGTGACATAGAAAGTGTCAACAATGAGACAAAACCTCCTATACTGTGACATAGAAAATGTCGACAATGAGACAAACCCTCCTATACTGTGACATGGAAAGTGTCGACAATGACACAAACCCTCCTATACTGTGACATGGAAAGTGTCGACAATGACACAAACCCTCCTATACTGTGACATGGAAAGTGTCGACAATGAGACAAAACCTCCTATACTGTGACATGGAAAGTGTCGACAATGAGACAAACCCTCCTATACTGTGACATGGAAAGTGTCGACAATGAGACAAAACCCTCCTATACTGTGACATAGAAAGTGTCGACAATGAGACAAACCCTCCTATACTGTGACATGGAAAGTGTCGACAATGAGACAAAATCTCCTATACTGTGACATGGAAAGTGTCGACGATGAGACAAACCCTCCTATACTGTGACATAGAAAGTGTCGACAATGAGACAAAATCTCCTATACTGTGACATAGAAAGTGTCGACAATGAGAAAAACCCTCCTATACTGTGACATGGAAAGTGTCGACAATGAGAGAAAAATCTCCTATACTGTGACATAAAACTGGCGACAATGAGACAAAATCTCCTATACTGTGACATAGAAAGTGTTGACAATGAGAAAAAAAAAAGTCTTCTTTACTTTGACATACAATGTATATGGTGTTTTACAGAACGCTACTGTAAATGTCACACTGCAGTGCACGTTTTTTTTTTTATATATATAATCTTCACTATCGTTATTCACAACGCTCCTGTAAATATCGCACCCCAATGCACGTGTTTATATAATCTTCACTATCGTTATACAGAACGCTCGTCTAAATATCACACCGCAGTGCACGTGTTTATATAATCTTCACTATCGTTATACAGAACGCTCCAGTGAATATCACACTGCAGTACACGTGTTTATATAATCTTCACTGTCGTTATACAGAACGCTCCAGTAAATATCACACCGCAGTGCACATTATTTATATAATCGTCACTATCGTTATACACAACGTTCCTGTGAATATCACACCACAGTGCACATTATTTATATAATCTTCACTATAGTTATACAGAACGCTTCAGTAAATATCACACGGCAGTGCACGTGTTTATATAATCTTCACTATTGTTACACAGAACGCTCGTCTAAGTATCACACCGCAGTGCACGTGTTTATATAATCTTCACTATCGCTATACAGAACGCTCCAGTAATTGTCACACCGCAGTGCACGTGTTTATATAATCTTCACTATCTCTATACAGAACGCTCCAGTAAATATCACACCACAGTGCACGTGTTTTATATAATCTTCACTATTGTTTTATTTACTGTGACTAATCTTAATTATTGTACATTTTCCATTTGACCTTGACTGACCTTGACAGACAGCACAGGAGGCTTGGCAATGCGTTGTTGTCCAGTCAAAGTACGGAGAGTCCGAGCTACAGATGGTGGAGTCGTGGTCAATGTAATCCTGACAGTTTGGGATAACGTCGTGGCACCCTTGGTTTGTATCTACATGTGACGACAGTGTTGTCAATAAATAAAATTCGAGCTTTTAACTTATATTATGTTTAGTAAAACAAAGTACTTACCGCCCTACGTATACATATTGAATAGGTAGGATATGTTTAACCCACTAGAAACATATACCGTATGTTATGTCGTAATAATAATGGAAAGATACGTTTTAAGAAAAATAAATCGCTTCCCGATGTCTTTGGCTTGAATCAGTTCAGAATAACATCATGAGGTAGGATCCTGGCTAGCACCATTTTAAGTGATATTGGCTTCTTTCCGCCGTTGTGGTAATTTACCCTTCGAAATGGATTAATCCAAAATAGTCTGATGAAGGTGACAGTGTAGTCATCGAAACGTCGCACAATTAAATATTATATTGGTTGTGTCACATAACTACTATCATATGGCGGACCCATCTTCTGGTCAATTGAATTCACAATAACGCAAACCAGTCAAGTTTAACTTAATCAACAGAATAAACTGTTTAATATCAATATGTCAAACAACTTCATTTGTTGATTTTTGTCATATAAATATGATGAATAGTGTAATGCTTAATGATATTTTTATGATAAAATCATGATGGAACTATAACATTTATTAGTGTGGTACCTACCGCCAGGAGATGGTGCTTGTCGTTCATCTTTCTGGACTTCGTGATATCTACCCTGTGTAAACAAACAAGAAAACGAGTAGATATAACGTGATTAGTTCTGTATGTAAGTATCAATACAACATAGATTGTACACACATTGTTTCATGTATTGACGACACAGCAGTTTTCTTCATTGCCATACTCACATGTACCCTGAAACAAACCAGCTTGGAGAGGGGGAGAGGACAGAAGGTACAGTAACTAATAGACTAGTTAAGATAAAAATGTTTAGTGACATATGGATATTCTTTACATTAACATTTATTTTGACAAGTTCTCTGCTTTTCATTGCTCCGTACTTGTAGATATTAGGGAATATTATCACAGACCCATTTATTACTATTACAAAATTATAGTTGGAAGTTATTTAGTTTTTTTATTCCTTCAGATATTAACACTTAAGAACAATGACTTCTCTCCTACTATTCCAGCTGACGAGCATTCAAGTTAGATAATAAACTTGTTTTGATATTGGCTCTGAAAAAAAAGATCGCTAATTATGAATATTTTTGTTACTGTTCACCCGAGGTCGTAGGCTTACTTTCAGCAGTCATATATTAGACCGTTGTCTCTGATATTTCGACGATTATTCTTTTAAATACTGTTTGATTACGTTTTCAGTTTCAAACCTTGATAAACCATACCAAAAAGCACCACACACTATGCTTAAAAGTTACCTCGGCGAGTATAAACAGGAACGAGAAGACTAGCCACGTATTTGCTGCCATGCTGAACTTCAACTGTCTGGAGAAAGGAAGTCAGATTAATGAGCAGGGCATTTTATACAAACAAAAAATATTCCACACGCCTTGACCGATAACTAAACATGTAGATGTCTGTCTTTAGGAAACTGATAACAATGCTGTGTGTAATATAGATAAGCGATGATTTGAATGTCGTGAAAAAACATAGTCTATTATATCGGTTAATGATCAGTCATGCACATTAGTTAATTAAACGTACATTGAACAGTGAAAATAAAGAGCTGATGTTTCTGAATTATGTCTGTTAGCTTGTCTGTATTTACCTTTAGAAAACGGCGGTTTGTAAGAACTAGTACAGACGTTCGATATAAAAAGTTGAGTGATCTGTGACGTCACGGACGTGATTCTGACAACTGATAGATTATATAAAACGACCACTTGTAGAGTCCGTGTTTCTCTAATGAACAATGTAATCTTATATAGTAGGTAAGAGGACTGTCGTAAAAGATTTGTTAGCTTGATTATATAACGGTCAAATTGGGAAATCAAAATATCATCCAAACAATCTGTATCATATGATATGGTTGATACTTGAATTTCAAAGCCTAAAAATATGATTCTGAATATATGTCAACGATTCGTTTTCAATTGTACAAGCTAAGTTGAACGGTTTCGAATTCCAATGTAATATGTTATTAAGCTGGAAGATGTTTTTGATAAAATGCGATCCAGATAAAACGGCAGTTGTAACGTCAAATGTCACAGTAAGACAAGGTCATTAAGATATTACGTCATTGTACTTTGATGGTACCGGATCTTACCTGTATAGGTCATATACGATACGAGCACCAGCTAACCTAAATAGCTAGAGAATCTTATATCACTATTGTATTTTAGATGCAAACAGTTACTAATTATCACAAAATTAATGTCATTTTCGGTACTCTATTACTATTCAATAAAAGCTGTTATATTTCCATTCTGTAACTATGGACAAGCTGGACTGTGCAACAGTGTTTTAGGATGACACAAATATGCTCTCATTAGCGACTTTTACGAAAGCTGAACATTGCAAGAAGACTGTTTTTAGGAAAATTGTTCAACCGCTATATAAGTTTTCCTTCTACTGGGTCACTTTCTGATCGTTCCCAGGAGAGGTCGTCCCCATTTATATACATGACAAGATAAGTCAATCCGAAAGTTGCACATTTGCGATAGATTAAAGACTGCTGTAGAGACTGCATCGTTTACTTTGGCACTCACGGTAGGTCCATCAGAGTTCAAATTGCAAGGAATCGTTTACGTGCCGAGGGAGTCACAACCTTATGTCGGCCCACTTCTGATACAAAGTAGGCTGCTAGTGTCTCTTGATTTGATGTGCAGATATAGCCCGATTACGTTTTGGATGAGTCGTTGGAGGCGTATGGTGTTCTCCGAGCAGTCTTTCATTCTCTGTATCGCTCAGATAGGAGTAAAGAGGGTAAAGCACAGACGTGCAAGGCGTTTCGGTCACGTATTGGTGGTTGTGAACGCGATAGATTCGACTGGGTTACGCCAATTGACTTTAGGAGGCATCACCTTCCATCGAGTCCAATTCCCCCTAGTGGTCCTGATCCAAAACCACAATGCCTTTAGATACCGAAACCAGATCCCCCACCCACATGTCCTTCCACTTCTTGGACGTTATAGCCTCAGCAAGGCATTGCTCTGCCACATGTTGCCTTTGGGTTCTGTATTATCATCTTTCATATTATCAATTTTCATATTGACCACTTCTAACTTTCCTTCGCTATCCGTTCTTAGTTCCGCTACAAAATCATCTCACTTATCGCTAACCCATTTTTCCAGTTTACTCGGTAACATCAACTGGTTATTCATGTTATTCTATTATCAAACCAAACTTAACAGATCAAAATTCGGTACCTAAAAGTGATTCCACAAAGAGTAAACATTTGATGATACAATCAATATAGACTTCTATTTTTACATGTATTCCTTCTGAAATCTCTGTCATTACCAATTCTACAATTGGCAATATATAGATTATTAGTTTTGAAAAATTCCAACAACTTAATACGAAATTATTTGGCCTTGCGCGATCCTGACTTGTTTGTAGTGGACACCTTAACGGACAATTGTTCCTACACGTAAATCATGGAACCGTTCACATCATTTAATTGTTACCATCTGATACTCATCACTATTTCACGCTGGGTAAAGTCACCACATGCAGGGTGAGTACTATTGAGTAGTGCGAGCTGGGGTTTTTATGACAAAATAATGAAAATACGAGGGCTGATTGATAAGTTGTGAGCATCGTATTGAAGGATTTGAATTTTGCCGGACATATTGCATAATTGTCAACATAATCCCCTTCAGTATCTATACACTTTTACTTGCGGTTTTTAAGGGCCTCAATGCCACTTTTATAGAACTCCTTTTCTTGGCTGTTCAGAAAGTCATCCACTGCATGTTAGGGTTAGGGAAAAGGGTTAGGGTTAGAGGTTAGAGGTTAGGGTTAGAGTGCCTAAAATAGTTTTGGAAATAGATGGAGAAATTCAATTTCAATTTAAAAGCCACATTCATGAATGGCAGCCATGGCAATAAAGACTCTTTCAGCCTAACTCTAACCGATTTTGTACATTTTTTGCAAAAGCCGCTTGTCTCGTTTCCTTTAGAGTGCTACCTCGTCGATATAAACTAACCAAATGAGACCAGTGTTTGGGTTCACGGCTCTATAGTAGGACTTGAAAAGAATATCCTTGAGTACCTACCTCAATACGAGGCTCACAACTAATCAATCAGCCCTCGTACAAAGATTAATTATCTAAATTCTTGGCAGTGGTTTTCAATATGAGTCCTTTGATAACCCTACCCATTGCTGAATGTTGGAACAAGAAAGGGCAAAGTCAAACGACCTCATGGTTCAGAATGATGCTTTCAAGGAACATATTCCAATTGATTTTGAACAGATTTTTACATTTTTGTGGACAGCAATAAAGTTCCACTACGTCACAGCGACCACTTTATGTAGACTTTCCCCATTGTGTATGTACAATGTAAGTTCTATATCAGACAATGTTCACATAACTGAGCCTAGGGTTGGCGACCTCTCGCTCTTCCAGCAGATATTCCCGCTATCCTAAACTGGTAAGCTGTAATATATACTCTTCACTTGTATGCTAATGTATGAATGTTCCAAATGCTTTGCGACATCGAGAAAAAATCGTCTTTCAAAGATTTTCACATTGATTGAAAACATTAGAGCAAAAAGATGAATTATCGTGTCGGATGTGGTGGAACATTTGGACTAAAGGAAGTATTCCTCCTATGTTTCGACAGTACGATTCCTACCCCTGCATACCTAAAACCTGCCGAATTCGACAGTACGGTTTCCCATCATTCCATACCTAAAACCTGCCGAATTCGACAGTACGATTTCCCATCATTCCATACCTAAAACCTGCTGAATTCGACAGTACGATTGTCCCATCCCTGCATACCTAAAACCTGCCGAATTCGACAGTACGATTGTCCCATCCCTGCATACCTAAAACCTGCTGAATTTGAAGAAAATATATCGAAAACGACGCCCCATCATACGATTTAATAACGTATGTCTAAGTTGCTGGTGCATTTTCTTTTTAGGCCAGACGGAAGGAAAATTTCGCTCCCTGCTTGAACTTGTAAACAAGATGTTCAAGCAGCAATATGTTCTCAAGCAAGAAGTGTGTGTCGAGTAAACCCTCGTTGGAACACGTTGTCGGACGAGCATGCTACAATACATTCCATCAGAGCCACAGGTACTTGGGGTAAGAAATTATATATTGTATATATATACTATATAGCCTCGTATTACTATATAATATATAATTTCTTACCCCAAGTACCTGTGATCAGAGCATTCTATTTGGGGTAAAATTTTGGGTTTTGGCCAAAGGCATAATCTATTATGCCATGCATATGACATGTCATCTTCGGGAAAAAACCGGTCTAGTCCGAATTGTTCTTCGGGGAACCGATGTTGTGATCGACCATTTTCAGCAAACCCGATCTTTTGATGAAACGCTATCATGTTATCTGTGACTTCTTCTTCTGCTCTATTGACCTTGCACTTAATCGGCTTGAGAAAGGAACATATGTAACGTGGACACTACGAGCTAATCTAAACTGTGTCATGCAAAAAACGAGGGGGTTACCAGACGGAATACGGTTATGCTAATTATGACCGCTGTCCTTGCTGCCAAATTCACGAGATTCCGATTATCGTCAAAATATATAATATAAGGATATGGGAGGGGTCGATGATGCAGATGTGTTGTTAAGTTTTTATAACGTTAAAAGGAAATCGATGAAAATATGGCCAAAGTTAGCAATTCACAGACATACACGGCACTCCATCACGCACTTTCACACGGACTTGCAACTGACTAGAACATTCACACGAGTTCATCAAAATCCATTCAATAATCCTACTGTATATCTAGCTTCGGCCAGGACGAAAATAACTTAAGATTATTAGAAACCCTTCAGCAATAATAAGCAATTTGGCATTATTTTGTATAATATAATATACTGGTCCATTTCATACAATAATCTAACAATTATACATAGATACATAAATTTATTGCTGATAGCATACATAAAATATGTACATGATTTACATCCTTTGATTGTCAGCTCGTAATAAAGTTATTCAAGTAGTAAATAATTGTTTAGTTCACAGCTTCATTTTCTCTTTAAAACAGTACTTTTGGGGCTGATTTTTTCAATGTTCATTAAGTTTATATTCGAATTGTTTAATTGATATGGCATGTACAACAACAAATGGGAGACTATTCCACATATCCACAATTCTCTGCGTGAAAGAATACTTTCTGACATCTAATCTTGAGAATCCTTTATGTATTTTAAAGTTATGTCCGTAGGTGATTTGCCCTACATTTACGGAAAACAATTTTGCGACTTCCCCGTCATATTTTCCGGGGATGATTTTATAGACCTCAATCATGTCTCCACGAGTCCGTCTATTTGCAGACGTTCAGAATATGACAGATTAGACAGAACAGGAACTTGTTTTGTTGCTCGACGTTGAACATTCTCTATTGTTGCTATATGTTTCGCCAGATGAGGACACCAGACTTGATGTGAGGTCTCATTAAAGCCGTGTATAACATTTTAAAGCAGTAGGGGTTCATGTACTCCGTTGCCCTCCGTAATTCTCCCATGATAGAATTTGCTTTGTTTATCTTTTTGTAATAACACGGCTCGGATTCTGATGTACGAAGTTGTGGAATTGGCCATTCAATTAAATGGGCTGAAAACTGAGACATCTAGCGGTTAAAGCATGTATATATTGTGCGGTGGCAAAACAAATAAATGTACATTCTCTTCCCTTGCTGCCTCTATGATGTCCAAACCAATATGTGTGGAGTGTCCATCATAGAGGAGCAGGCACGGACGTGTTGTGACATTTTTTACGAAATGATACTAAAAAAATCTGCGAATAAACAAGAATTTGAGCACCCTGTTGCAGATCCCCGGTATTGTGTGCCTTCAATTTCACATGATTTCATTTCTCATGATATTCGCTGTGCTTTGAATATAATGTAAGGTGGTATTGTCTCCCCACACGCACTGGCTGCTGTGACTAGCGTTGTTGTTGCTGATCGTCCCATGATGACGCAATGAGGTTTAGACCCACTGTTAGTGAATGTGTTTCGGTGCCAAGAACAATTGAACTTTCTGCTAGAGAGCCTGAGCCGAGAGAGGACCCTTCCATCTATGAAGAGTGTTTGATTCCACCATATCTGAGAGTAGAGAAGAAGATTTTTGAAGTTTTAGTAAATTTGACCCTTTTTAGCCGCGTCCCTCAGGCCCCTTGGGGGTGGGGACCATATAATTCACAATTTTGGTTGACTTTTAGCCATAAAAGCTTCCTGCCAAATTTCATTGAATTTTGTTTAGGGGTTTTGGAGAAGAAGTCAAAAATGTAAATTGTTTACGGACGCACGACGGACGACGCACGACGCACGACGACGGACAAAAGGCAATTAGAATAGGTCACTTGAGACTTTGTCTCAGGTGACCTAAAAACAGAGTGTTCTTACATATAGTTAAGACGACGATGAAGTGTGTTATTTGTGGCAAGTGGCAACCGGAAGGGTTCAACCTGAACAATGGGGTTAAATTTGTATCGTGGGGATAGTGTTTTATTTGTAAAGGCTAGGTCCATCTACAGTTCTTTGCGGATGAAGATCATCTGGATGATGATGACATTTTTTCTGTGGGAAATGTGCGCATGAGGCGTATGACACAAGTTAAAGCATGGAACAGTACGTGGTTTTGTATGGCGCGGGAAGGATGTCATAATTAAATATTTTTGCCGAGGCAAAAACAAAATATTGCCTAGGCAAAAATCGAATATTGCTTAGGCAAAAATATTTCAGCCTAGGCAATATTCGATTTATGCTTAGGCAAAATTATTTCTGCCTAGGCAAAAATCGAATTTAGCCTAGGCAGATATCGAATTTTGACCAGGCAATATTATTTTTGCCTAGGCAATATTCTATTTTTGCCTAGGCAAAATAATTTTGCCTAGACAAAAATATTTAATTATGACATCCTTCCCGCGCCATAGTTTTGCATACAATTAGGCCTAACTGTTACATACACATGTATCTCGACACACGGATGTTGTTGTTAAATTAAGAATATTGAAATAATTGTTGTTGTTTTTTTTAAGTTTAATATCAATAACTACACTCAAAATGAAATATTCACATATTGTTGTGGCTTGTTATTGAACATAACCTTTGTTCCATTTTGGCTTCCATAGCTCGCCAATCACGTAGTGCGCAACTCAACCGGACACTTTGACATCGGACTTGGAAGGGGGGTAGCTGCATTATATGGTAAGTTTATCACGTTTTTCTTATGGGACCTGACAGTCTTTGCCTTCTATAAGAATGTGATAAAATTGTTTAGGTATCTTGGACGTATGAAGTGCCCGTCGATGAATACAACCATGATAACTTTTCTATCTAGGTGTGTTGAAAGCATCTGTGGCAATATCGTTTAATCAATCTACATTTCACATCAAACGCGCCCGGATGAACTCTCCTAAATGAAGATAAAGAAATGCCGAAAAATTAAGCTTGTAAAATCAGTTCAAAATCATAATTTAAGCCAAGTTGCAAGGTGAAATTCTTTTCAGGCTTATATATCGCATACATAGGTGAGTACTAAAGTAGGTTAGAATCTATTTACGAAGTTTCTAAGAGCTTCAAATGTTATATATTGTGTAAAAACTGAATTAACTTTCTTTAGATTTGATAGAAAACAGTAAGGTCCAAAATGACATTTATAAGGCAACAACAATGCGCTCAGCAAGGTAGCCTACTGCACCGTAGTACTTATGGTTTTTAGATAGCCTACAGTACAGAGCTTTACATGAAAATCAATGTCCTTGTTGCTGTGGTAGGACCTCAAGAGTCAAGTTATTTAAACATTTTCGTCGAGTTCATGAACTTCAAAACTAAAGTTTTAGTGATACAGTACAGTAGAGTCCATACTCATTTTATCAATAATATCAATTTAAGCAAAATATTCATTAACTCTTTTGGCATACATTTGTACGGTGTAGCAATGTATATTCTTTGCTGTTTCATTCCGTCTTTACCAGTTGCATTTGACATCTAGGTTATTATCAAAATGTCTACAACCTCTTCAAAGAAACAGAAACCGAAGAAAACAAGAACGACCAGATTGTCAGTGAAGAGAAATGGTATGCAACTGATGATGATATCAACATCTACAACTTGTCTTTCAAATTTTGTCCTGGTGGAAGCCCATTTTGCCAAGTCTGGTGTCTACATAGAGTTATGGCCCTTTATCCTTCCTGTGCGATTTTGTTCAGGGCTTATCTCATAAACATCAATTCTGCCACCTACAACTGTCTTTCTACATAAGTACCCGTTGTCTAGGGATGGTGCAGTCCAAATTTTCTGGTGATCTTGCTATGCAAGGAAGCTTTAAAGGTGATATAACATCAGGAACCTTCAGATAGTGGAGTGTCATGATCCTTTGTTATTTCTGAATCTTGGGGTTTATTCTAATTTTGGGAGTGGGACTAAGGTTTCTGAATCCTCACAAATGACTGTTCATTTCTGATGGCTGCAAATATATAACTAGAGCAGATAATCAAATACTTTTGCAAAAATCTTAAATTAACAAATATTACAATTAAGAGCCTGTTATGAGGCCCTTCACAATACATTCACCATATCAAGAGTGAATCCAAACCTTACCTGCACACTGGTATTAAAAACAGGTCAAGAGAAGATGATATGAAATTCTTCATTGTGAGTCATACATGTTACATTACTTCTTATTAACACATTTTGTAATGTAATTTCAATATAAATACAGTACATTACGTAAAAATAAATGTAGAAAAAAAGGATTAAAAACAAAAAAACTGTCAATCATTCTACTTTAGGGTTCAATTAAATTAGGTAAACAGGGATTTTTTTTAAAAGACAAAAATCAGTGATAACTTTTCAAACATCGAGAGTTCTAAGTCAAAAGTGAAATAAGTTATGACAGTTAATTTTGATGTTAGTGCATTTTTCTGAAATTAGATTGTGGAAGTGAGTCAATGGAGGATACTATTCATGATCAAACAGCATCAACCACTCCAATGGGAACTGTAGAGCAGCCAGACACCGAAAAGGAAGGCAAGGGACAAGATGAAGGGTAAACTCACTCACTGTCTGAAAAGTGACCAAGACAAAAATACCAAATATTTAAATGCAAAGTGTTTTCCTCTTCACATATATTTTTAATTCTACATCTAAAAACTATATTCTGGTATTCAACTATTGGATCTTGGATCTTGTTTAAACATGAACATTTGTGTAAATATACTATTTTCTATTTAAATGGTAGGGACTGTATATATCCACACACACAAGTTATCAAGGATAGTTAGTTTATTACAGTTACTTTAACTTGGGGGCCGCGGTGGCCGAGTGGTTAAGGTGTCCCAACACTTTACCACTAGCCCTCACCTCTGGGTTGCGAGTTCGAAACCTACGTGGGGCAGTTGCCAGGTACTGACTGTAGGCCAGTGGTTTTTCTCCGGGTACTTCGGCTTTCCTCCACCTCCAAAACCTGGCACGTCCTTAAATGACCCTGACTGTTAATAGGACGTTAAACAAAAACAAACAAAAAACAAAAAAAATGTTTACTTCATTTAAAGCATGATCTAGGACATCTTCGCTAGCCAAGGCTTCTGATTACGTTACACTACACGTGTAGTGTAACGTAATCAGAAGCCTTGGCTAGCGAAGGTGGATCTAGGATGGCATGTCTAAAAATGACTAAAATAGGATTAAATAATTGTTTAAAAAAAATACAAGCATCGTTTTTTTCCTGACAGGTTTACAGTTCCATGTTCACAGAAGATTGTTCCAACTTTCAAGAAAGAAAAAAGAGCAGCAAAGAAGATGTAACTATCAAAATCTATGTCTTTTATTACTTCTTACAATTCTTTTTTTCTGTTTTGATTCTTGTAACATGAAGGGTATGTAATGACAATGATTACACATATGTAATATTTTAACTTGTGTGCCCAGATTTTAAGTGAACATACACGTGCATGGTTTTTATATTCCAGTTTAGGACCAATAATTCTGTCACAATAACCTGTTCTATTGTGTAAAGATTGAGAATTTATGTTCTTACATGACTAAGACAACGATAACATATTTTTGGTTGTTTTTGAACAGATGTAACAACTTAATTACTGAGTCGTTATTATCAGACATGGTAGTTCCATCACCGCCTCTCTGAATGTGCAATCATTTTACTTTTAGGTGTCAAGATGAAAATGGCATTCCAACAAAACGTTTGAAAGCAGCAAACAAGTGTAAGAAATCTAACAACACAGTCACTACTGTCCAACTACAAGAACAAAAGGATCAGATTGAAGATCTGACAAACAAAAATCTACCACAAGTAAGGGTGGAGAGGTTGAAGGATCACAATATCCAAGGCAACCAACAACTGAATACTGAATTAGATATTATCACCAAGATGATAAACAGCAGCTCTGGGGAACAGTCTGAAGGTGACAAGGAACCACTCAACAGATGGCATAATAATCAGAAATGTAATGATATTGGTGAGAAGACAGAACCTGTTAAAGGACCAGAAGAGCATGGCATTATTCAAAACAATGAGACAAACCATGGTGGATTACACTCCAATATGCAACGAGCTGAGAAACCTGTAGGGAACCTGATAGATATTAACCTAAAATCCAAAGAAGTTTCAACAGAGGAGCGTATTTGTGATGAAAATCCTACAGCAGACCGTGGTTGTATTCTCATATCACAAATGGCCACAGAGAATCACAGCAAAATTCTCAACAAAGATATGGGTGTTATTGAGGACATAAACAATCAAAGTATAGGCCAAGAAGTTGAAATCAATTCTGAAAATCAAAGCCAACCTCTTTTATTGACAACTGATCAAATCAACAAGGCTTCAATGAACAGTGTTCCAACACTTCAAACCATCACTACAAGAGCCATAGAAAAACATACAAGAAAACTGGAACCACCAACCAAAGAGAAGGACCAGATAAAACGAGACTCTAGGATAGTCAAACAGGGCTCCTACTGTATTCCAGGACTACAGTCCATTGCTACAGGATCCAAGGAAGAGGATCGAGAGGGAGTGAATAGTACAACACAGGTTACAGCCAAATCTTGTGACCTGGGGACAAAAGCTTCTTCTAGAAAGGTCAAGAAAGACATTTCTACTACAGGTAAAGCATGTTACTATCTGTAAAAATGTAAAATATTGCACCACAGAACCACTGGGTAAGTAGGTTTGTACCCTTGTCTAGGAGAGATCATGCTGGACTAACAACACCAACTACCAAATTTTGTGGGCAAATGGGGAGTGCTGTATATGAAAATGGGGTTATGTTCACCATCACATGCAGCCAGGGTTATCACCCACTGTTCACTGCTTTGAAAGGTAAATGTCTGTTATATCGTATCAATACATCAAGTGATGGAGAAAGTACCGAGTCTCAGGACCAACTATATACAAAGTAAAGCCCTTTGTTCACAGTGCTATATTTCAATTTCTACTCAAGTTGGACTCAATGAAACGTCCAAACTTAATCTGTTTCATTTGCTCATGAATTTGACCAGATTAACACTGATCAGTGCGTATGAATACATGGTTAGGTAAAATCCTTCCGCAGAACGATTTCACTTTTTCTACATTGTTGTTATAAACATGGAATAATTATTAAAATTATCAAATTTATAATTTATTGCTGAATTTTATGAAAGACCAGATATGCTAAATACTTACATTTTGACAAAGTAATACTGTTTTTAATCCTAAAATGGCGGACTATTTTACTCGACCGACTGGACATGCACAATACGGAACTCCTCGGGCTTTTCCCCATTTAGACTTGCACAAGCTACGAGACATTAATATCTACACCGACTTTTTTATTCGAAAAAAAAAAAAACAACATTTGAAATGTAAGGATTGAATCTTGATTTGGTCGATTTCATGGGGTCATGAATTGAGTTGCTCTTGAGACAAATTCAACATGAATTGCTTCAATTTAATCTTCTTTTACCAATATTTTGGTTAGCACTCTTTGAGATGATGGATTGTGACAAACTGTGTTTACACTGTATGGTAATATAGTCGGCTTGCATTACAACATTTATAGTAGTTTATTATCTTCTCAAATGTCAATGTTATTTTCATCAGAGAACACAGAGAAGAATACAAAAGATACAGAGGCTGATGCCATTCCAAACCTTACAATAGACAGAAGTAGCAAAACCGTTGCCAACCTTATACTGGACCAGACTTCTGTGGAGAGCGAAGAAGCGGCGACACAAGGCATGACTACATCGGTGGGTATGGAGGAAGAGAAACATAACATGGCTACATTGGAGGGTATGGAGGAAGAGATAAAAGGCTTGACTACATCAGAGGATATGGCGGAAGAGACACATAACATGGCTAAGTTAGAGGGTATGGAGGAAGAGATACAAGGCATGACTACAGTAGAGGGTACGGAGGAAGAGATACAAGGCATGACTACAGTACAGGGTACGGAGGAAGAGACACATAACATGACTACAGTACAGGGTACGGAGGAAGAGACACATAACATGACTACAGTACAGGGTACGGAGGAAGAGACACATAACATGACTACAGTACAGGGTACGGAGGAAGAGATACAAGGCATGACTACAGTAGAGGGTACGGAGGAAGAGATACAAGGCATGACTACAGTACAGGGTACGGAGGAAGAGACACATAACATGACTACAGTACAGGGTACGGAGGAAGAGACACATAACATGACTACAGTACAGGGTACGGAGGAAGAGACACATAACATGACTACAGTACAGGGTACGGAGGAAGAGATACAAGGCATGACTAGAGTAGAGGGTAAGGAGGAAGAGACACATAACATGACTACAGTACAGGGTACGGAGGAAGAGATACAAGGCATGACTACAGTAGAGGGTACGGAAGAAGAGAAACATAACATGGCTACATTGGAGGGTATGGAGGAAGAGATACAAGGCTTGACTACATTAGAGGGTACGGAGGTAGAGACACAAGAAATGGCTACAGTAGAGGGTGTGGAGGCTGAGGAAATCTCCGACTCCCAGCTGTGTGCTATTAGTACAATGGACTGGACAGAGGAGCCCCTGGGACCATTTGGGTTTGTAAAGTTTAATGTAAATTGATTAAGTCCTTATTCTGGAGATGGTAATGAGATAAATAGAAGTATATCTTGTTTGATGATAGTTATGGGACCTCTGATAGATTAAGCTACAAAACCAATCTATTAACTTACTCTATAACCTACTCCTGATTGAAATACTCAGGTGAAAACTTTGAGGTTTAGGTATGTTGTATTAACAGAATGAAAAATAATACTGTCATTTACCAAGTTTATTCAAACTATCCTATATATTCAGAATAGTCAGTAGAATTAGTGTTTATGTGTTCACGAACTTAACAGTAACATGGTTTTTAAGGGATACTGGACGAGGCCATGATTCTAAGACACCAGCAGTACCACCCTCCTTACCAGACGGTACAGCTATTGTCAAAAGCCTGATCAGAGAAGTGTCAAACCTCAAGTATGTAGCGAGAATATGTAGTTTGCTAAAACTCTTTCTAAAATGTGGTACACTACAGCTCGACTTCATGTCAGCGCTGTCCTGTAAGATTTACCTCCCTTGGTCCACTAATGAATTCAATAAGTCGGTGGTCTTACAGCAAATCATTGATCATCTCATTTTTAAGTGAATTTAGTCTTTTTCATAACTTCATGAAAAGTCAAAATGCCAGAGAGGAGGAAAAGTAGATCTTTCAAAAAGCATTTATAGAGAGAATAATATTGCCACTTATTTCTTTATTTGTATACATGAATATAGAGAGATAATTTTAAACAAGAAACAAGTTGAAGAAAAAATGTCATTATAGTCCTGTTGTTTCCAGAAAATTCAAATGAGCTAGTTTCCTGAAAAATTGACTGTTTTATGACTACATACATGTACATTTGTATAAAATAATGAGTTACTGCAGGATGAAGGCATTGTCAAATCCCTTTTTCAGTATGATGTTATTGCGTGCCAAGCGAGAGATGCAGGCAGCCAATCAGAGGAAGCTGCAGACCCCCACCAATGACAACCGAGTCAACATGTTGGCCAAAAAATGACTAGCCATTTGTAGCATACTTCTGTGTTTGTTTGACTTCTAATGAATGATCACCTGGAATCTGATAGACCCTACCTGTTACAAAATGTAGTTACATGATTGTGATGTCACTCCAGGGACAAAAGAATATGAACACAACTGACTTCATCTAGGACAAAATGTATCACTAAGTAAAATATTAGGACTGGTAACGAGGCCATTAAAAATTATGTTTTAAACAATTAAAAAAGAAAAGAAACAAACAGGTATTATCTTACATTTAAAACGGATTCCATGAGAAATCGAAGTACTGAAATGTAGTTTTTTATTCTTCTTTCTTCCATCAAAAGCAATGAACCTTGTAATTACATAATGTTATCTTAAATTAATGTCAGGACTTCTGTAAGTAAATATTTATATACCTATCCAAAAAGTATGACAATGAGTTACAGCATTGTCCGTCCATATAAAATGTTAGATCTCCTGTCTCCATTTTGACAGATGACAGCTTCTTTAAGGTACATTATTTATAGTATTTTTCATCGGGCGGACCACAGACTGGCCGCATATTAAAGGTGACCACAGACTGGCCGCATATTAAAGGTGACCACAGACTGGCCGCATATTAAAGGTGACCACAGACTGGCCGCATATTAAAGGTGACCACAGACTGGCCGCATATTAAAGGTGACCGTTCAAGCAGGTTTCACTGTATTGTTATTTATACAGGAATACATGTGACTTAGTCATTAAAGGGCACATCTTATACTTGAATACAATACTAGTATCCAGTAAAAAAAGCCCTTTACAACACAGTAAGTTACCAGGCAAATATGAATGAGCCTTGTTTTTTTCTTTTTTCCAAAATTTTGTTTAAGGAATAGCTGATAAAAGACACAACTTAAATATCTGCCAACAAACGTGATCACACAAGCATCTATGGCAGTAAAACTTTTGATTCAATACATAAATCAACCACATATGTGACAGGAATCAAAATGCTGCCAATTTGCTGCTATGAAGAATAAATCTAACAAAGATTTTTTTCAGTTATGTACATGTTTATTGTGGTATTTACAATGAAATCACAGATGATGAAGGGATAATGCTGTGTCTGTTAGCTCATCAGATCAAAGTCGTCTCTCTGTAATGTACAACCATCATCACATTGAAATGCTTATATTCAAAGCATGGAGTAACTTTAACATTGAAATGGTTTTATTCAAAGCATGGAGTAACTTTAACATACTCTTATGTTCATGCAAAAAAAGGTTTGTTATTATACACAAAGAAAGATCTGTACAAACATTTTAATTTTCAATGCATGTACTAATTTGAACTTTGAGAAAAACTTGTTTAATATACTCGAAACAAAAAAATGTGTCATCTGACCTAGTCTAGTCTCAAGTCCTGTCTTATCTAACCTAGTCTAGACTTGAGACCTGTCTTATCTGACCTAGTCTAGACTCCAGTCCTGTCTTATCTCAGCTAGTCTAGTCTCAAGTCCTGTCTTATCTGACGGAGTCTAGACTCGAGACCTGTCTTATCTGAGCTAGTCTAGACTCGAGACCTGTCTTATCTGAGCTAGTCTAGACTCGGGACCTGTCTTATCTGACCTAGTCTAGACTTTAGTCCTGTCTTATCTGACGGAGTCTAGACTCGAAACCTGTCTTATCTGACCTAGTCTTGACTCGAGTCCTGTCTTATCTGACCTAGTCTAGACTCGAGACCTGTCTTATCTGAGCTAGTCTAGACTTGAGTCCTGTCTTATCTGACCTAGTCTAGACTCGAGTCCTGTCTTATCTGACCCAGTCTAGACTCGAGACCTGTCTTATCTGACCTAGTCTTGACTCGAGTCCTGTCTTATCTGACCTAGTCTAAACTTGAGTCCTGTCTTATCTGAGCTAGTCTAAACTGGAGTCCTGTCTTATCTGATCTAGTCTAGACTCGAGACCTGTCTTATCTGACGGAGTCTAGACTCGAGTCCTGTCTTATCTGACGGAGTCTAGACTCCAGACCTGTCTTATCTGAGCTAGTCTAGACTCGAGACCTGTCTTATCTGACCTAGTCTAGACTTTAGTCCTGTCTTATCTGACGGAGTCTAGACTCGAGACCTGTCTTATCTGAGCTAGTCTAGACTCGAGTCCTGTCTTATCTGACGGAGTCTAGACTCGAGACCTGTCTTATCTGAGCTAGTCTAGACTCGAGACCTGTCTTATCTGAGCTAGTCTAGACTCGAGACCTGTCTTATCTGACCTAGTCTAGACTTTAGTCCTGTCTTATCTGACGGAGTCTAGACTCGAAACCTGTCTTATCTGACCTAGTCTTGACTCGAGTCCTGTCTTATCTGACCTAGTCTAGACTCGAGACCTGTCTTTTCTGAGCTAGTCTAAACTTGAGTCCTGTCTTATCTGAGCTAGTCTTGACTCGAGTCCTGTCTTATCTGACCCAGTCTAGACTCGAGTCCTGTCTTGTTTGACCTAGTCTAGACTTGAGTCCTGTCTAATCTGACGTAATTTAGACACAAGATCTGTCTAATCTGACATAATTCAGACACAAGACCTGTCTAATCTGATGTAATTCAGACACAAGACCTGTCTAATCTGACGTAATTCAGACACAAGACCTGTCTAATCTGACGTAATTCAGACACAAGACCTGTCTAATCTGACATAATTCAGACACAAGACCTGTCTAATCTGACATAATTCAGACACAAGACCTGTCTAATCTGACATAATTCAGACACAATACCTGTACCATAATACTTACCATGTCGTTATAGTCTAGTACATGCTTCCTGATGGCTGAGGTATCTGTCCATGTGATGAAGTCCTCCATATTCCTGGAGAGATACAAGCACAGTAAACTGAAGAATTCATGCAGTAAGATGATCTTTCTTTCTCATCTAACATCTCTTACGAAAAAAATCTTGCTTGCTTTTAGAATATGGAGTTAATATCATTATAATTAACATTTCAAAGATGAACATAAACTCCCTCTGTCACAAAAAGTCTTACCTATCTTAAAAATAAGATGTAATAATTTAAAATTTGAAGATAAAGTAAGTCTCTTCAGTATATTGACACCTTCAAATTGCAATGTGTCACTAAATACTTATGACAAGTTATTTAAGTACGGTATATATAGGTATCAAAAAATTACCTGGTGACGAGGAAAGCTGGATCGGACATTACCTGAGGTCCTACTCGTACATCTAGACATTTGTCAAGGTCATTGTATCCTCTAGAAGTCATTACATATATACATGAGGAGTTTTTAAAATGTAACATAGTATTGAATGAGGATTGGATTTCTTGCACATTTCTATTACCTATCTATTATCATGTTAATTTAAAATCATTCAACAGAATTCTTTATCAGATATATCACTGCTAATAAGAAGAATTCCTGTAATGAAATAAAGCATAACCAATTAATTTTCATAATATCAGGGCCCAGTTTCAGCAACATTCCTTAATTAAGGAAATTCCAGATTTAAACATTCAATAAAAAGCATTACAGAATTTAAGATGGTTCCTTATAACTAAGATTTTTTCCTTCAATTTTGTAATGCCTTCCTATGGAAAAATTATGTTAAAGAGTTCCTTCAAACTAACATCATTTCAAAACAACTTGGGGCATCATTTCAAAACACTGGGGATATGTCAACTGCAAAGAAACACTGCCTGTGTATCTGTAAATTAATATTTGTAAGCTAGCACATGATGTATAAAGGTATGTCAATTTACAGGTATGTAGGAATAGGTTCTACGGTCTCAATATATGGAAGGTTCGAGAAATCATTCTTGGCACTAACAAAGAGTTATTCCCCCTTCCCCCTGTAACTGCCATAACTGACTAGAGGGTTTTATTATACGGCCCTACCTAATATATAACTACAGACAGTAAAATGAACATTTCCCACAAATTAAATTTCAAGACAACAGGGGAGGGGGGATAGTTAAATCAAATATGTCATATGTACCATTGGAATTTACTACTGCATAAAATGGTAGGAGTGGCCAAAGAACTGGAAGAAGTATTATCCAACAAAAGCTCAATGACACATCAATTGGTATTCACGCACAAATGAATTATGCATGTTAAAAGAATACCCTTGAAATAATTTCCCCTGGTGAATAAATTAAATGACAACAGACCTAATTTAACTAATTGTACATAAATATTCGCTGCACCTCGGTGTAGTACATTCCAGTCCCTGACAAAAGTATCGGTGTTTGAAATAATGACATACCCCACATTCACATCGCCTTCAGGCACAGTCACACTTTGCTGGCATAAATATAAATTTACGACCACCAGCAGATTTTTTTTTCATTCTTCCCGCCCATCGTTGGAGTGGCCAGTATTACAAAGGATACGTCCCTGCTCTATAAATGTAGTGGCTGCCTTTAGGGTCTCTGACATGTGGTTCCTTACCATCACCACCGGCAAACGTCGCCTGTAAAACCAACATCATCATCTCGTGCAAGAACAAATCAAATTCAAAATAAAATTGAAATCAATGTCAAGGACATCTTTTGAAATTCGGAACTAAATTCCAGATTGACAATTAATGCCTTTGATTGGTAGCCAATATGATTTGTCAATAATAATATCACCATAACACAACCTAAGAAATACAAACAAGTACCTGTTCTAGGGTTGACAACATACAATATTATTTCCCTGCAGAATTATTCGACTATCAACTCTAATGTCCTCAGTTTCTGATGGTTGTAAATAATAGCTGGGTTATTATACAGTCAATATCTTCATCATGTGAACAAAATGGGTAGAACAAATGAAATCATTGCAAGTTGTAAACATGCAACATTTTGGAGCAGTTCAACAGTAATGTCCAATATTGATACCCAGTAATGCCCAATATTGAAACCCAGTAATGTCCAATATTGATACCAAGTAATGTCCAATATTGACAGCCAGTAATGTCGAATATTGATACCCAGTAATGTCTAATATTGATACCCAGTAATGTCCAATATTGATACCCAGTAATGTACAATATTGACACCCAGTAATGTTGAATATTGACACCCAGTAATATCCAATATTGATACCCAGTAATGTCCAATATTGACAGCCGGTAATGTCTAATATTGATACCCAGTAATGCCCAATATTGACACCCAGTAATGTCCAATACTGATACCCAGTAATGTCCAATATTGACACCCGTTAATGTCCAATATTGATACCCAGTAATGTCCAATATTGATACCCAGTAATGTCCAATATTGATACCCAGTAATGTCCAATATTGACACCCAGTAATGTCCAATATTGACAGCCAGTAATTAAGGATTAACATCAATTACTTTTTCTGTTATACAGTCATAACAGAAAAAACTGGAGTGTACTCTAAATAAACCACGAAGCGGTTTATGAAGAGAGTACACTCCAGTTTTTTATGTTATGACTATAACAGAAAAAATAATTAATGTTAATTCTTATAATTTAATTTCGTCTTATACACACCAAGATATTTCACTTTCTTTGGCGAACTCTTTTCTGTGATAAATTATTATGCAACGTCATCAGCCAATCAAAAATGACGTTACATTTCGCAACGTCAAAATTTTTGTTATGGAGGTATAACAAAATTATTTCAGCCAATGAAAATGCGTGTTTCATACAAAATTAAATTATTCTCCAATATTGACAGCCAGTAATGTCCAATATTGACAGCCAGTAATGTCCAATATTGACAGCCAGTAATGTCCAATATTGATACCTAGTAGTGTCCAATACAGATACCCAGTAATGTTGAATATTGATACCCAGTAATGTCCAATATTGACATCCCAGTAATGTCCAATATTGATACCCAGTAATGTCCAATATTGACACCCAGTAATGTCCAATATTGATAACAAGTGATGTCCAATAAAAGAATCACCTGCAGAAGCTGGAGGCTGTGATCTTGTCTGCCAGTTCTAGGCTCCTCTTGCTTGGAATCAACCGCATTGTGTATCTGCAAGGACAAAATGTTTCGTTGTTAAGTATGAAAATATTTAGTACTAAAAATGAGGCTGAAGATTGGAATGACAAAATATGTTGTAAAATACATTTGGAGAGCACACAACAAAGATGTTTTTTCCTGTCGCAGCAATTTTATTGGAAATTGCATCAAAGTAATGGTAAGATGACAATATTGTATCATGGTTGGACACAATTCCAGTTACATTTTCTGAAGTAAAATTGGTGTACGAAGACTGAAACATTGTTTTCCTCTTCTTACCCAGATATTCTACACTCCTACAACGGAAACGCTCTTTGTCTCGGATTGTAACCAGACAACAAAGAGACTTCAGATATAGGACATTATACTGACAGAATATAATTTTATTTTCCGAGATATATCCTGATCAAAAAGGGATGAAGTTTTGCAGTGATTGTAGGGTTGAGATGCTACGTGGGGCTGTATAAACCCCCCAGGAATGCAGGACTCCTTATCAGCTCAGTAATCAACTTGTTTATCTCATGTGTGCCACCCCATTACGGGTCTCTTTGAAGGCTTTAAACTTTTATCTTTTTTGGAAATCTAATTCGGTATCATTCCAAATCCAATTCTGATGCATTTTTTAACAAGCATGGAAGGGAACAAGATGTGCTGTTTGATACGCTATTTATAGAAGTTGTAGCGGTAAAAACATTTTCCTTTCTGGACGTTTATGCTAAGACAGCATGTTACCATAACTGCCCAGACAATGATCTAGCTCATTTAAACACATTAAATGGTAAAACAATTCCAAAGGATTCACCATAGGGGGTCTATATTCCAAGGTTGCCTTATTGGCACTTGACCTCAACAACTTCAATTTCAAACAACTCATATTATTTGGATGTTGCTTGATAATTCTAAGGTTATCAGCACTTAATTTTCTGACAGGACTAGTTCTATAATGGCCAAACCAAAGTGCAGATAAATTTTGCTTGTCATTGGACATTTCAGTTTAATATAAATGCAATTTTACCTAATTTGAATTTTTTTGCTTATAAATACATAATGTACATGCATGTTCGACATTTGGAACAGCAGGACTGAACTTCAACAGAACCTATCTGAGGAGTGAGCTAGTTTAACAGAACAGCAGAACAAGTCTGGGGAGTGTGCTTGTCTAAAAGAACAGTAGGACATGTCTAGGGAGTGTGCTTGTCTAACAGAACAGCAGGACATGCTTGTTATAGTGAAGTCCCCAGACACATTCCCATGAAGATCGGTTTCAGTCCTTTCTTTCATCTCTGGAGGTCGGAGGTTGTAGGAGATGCCAGGATTAGCAGCCAGTGATAGTCATCAGCAAGAGACCAAACAGGGACAGCTCCCCCTCCTCCTCTCTCTCAAAAAATGTTTATTAAAATGTCTGACTGGCCTTTGCGACACGTTCATGATGGCAGTAGATTGAAGCCTGGCATATTTTAATGTAAACTATAATGCAATGAATGTATACTTAATATATATCAATGTATGTCCGATGTTTGACCTTGCTAAATGGAGAACTCAATGTATTTACTTGTATAAACAAAATGTGGTATACATTTGGTTTGCCAACAAATAAACCAAAAAAAGTCATCTGGATTATTAATTCACATCAACAAACCTTCCAAAAGTGCAGCACAATACCACAACTGAAGTCAAATGTAAATAGAATCTTAATTCAAATTCTTTTTGTAACCGTTTCTTTTTCATAATAGGCAGTTTGTTATATTTCCATCAATAAAAATTTCAACACATAAATAACGTTATTATGACATCATGAAAGACATTTTCATGACGTCGCCCTACTGTCTTGCCTTTGTCAATTGTTGCTATAGAGATATTATGATAACATATGAACATTCGTGTTAGGTCTTCTATCAAAGTTACATTCTTATTTTCACCTTGATACTGATAACTTTAGTTAATTGGGGTGTTTAAAACCTCTTAGGAGAAAATCAATCAGATGTTCAAAAGACTGACGTTTGCCAAGTATTGTATAGACAGAACAACAGGCAGGACTATGTTGTTTAATGCATGATGTACAAGCATTCTGGTGACGTTTATCCATGCTGACTTGTAGACAATACGAAGCACTGTTAGACAGAGTATACCCAACAAAGACAGTTAGTATGGTCCAGAAGTCTTGGTGCTTTGACAGAGAGTCAATGCCGTTTTGACATTTGGACACAACCTTATTGGAGTCTAAATGGTTTGAAAAATAGGGAACTGAAACTTTTATTCCTCACTTTGGGCTGGTGGAGCAATGGAACATGTTTTTTTTTTTTTTTTTTTTTTTATGTCCAGTCAACTCTTTAAGGGACAACTAGTTATAAACTACTGGTTTTTATTACTCGATATCTTCAAAATTTACAAACAAAACCTTTATATAGTCACACTGATTTGACAATGGGAGGGACATTGATCCAGACTGGCAGATTTGACAGTGAGATGGATAATGGGTAAGACTAACAGGTAAATTTGACTGGTGAAAGCAGACCTCAATTGGGACCTTTGTTTGACAACTAAACAGGACTTTATATCAGAAAAACTGACTAAGGAGGATAGTCAAATCAGGCCTCTACATGTCAGACTGGCAGAAAAGGCCTTACTGCTATTGGAAGACTTTGCGATAAAACAGGACCATGTCCCAGACCTATGGGGTTGAGAGGACCTTGGGCAGATCTGTCGGAGACCTCCAGGACTGGAAGGTATCAAAGATTTGAGACATGGAGACCTGAGACAATGTAGAGACCTGAGATATGGAGACCTGAGACAACGCAGAGACCTAAGATATGGAGACCTGAGACAATGTAGAGACTTGAGACAACGCATAGACCTGAGATATGGAGACCTGAGACAACGTAGAGACCTGAGATATGGAGACCTCAGACAATGTAGAGACGTGAGACAACGTAGAGACCTGAGATATGGAGACCTCAGACAATGTAGAGACGTGAGACAACGTAGAGACCTGAGATATGGAGACCTCAGACAATGTAGAGACGTGAGACAACGTAGAGACCTGAGACAATGTAGTGACCTGAGACAATGTAGAGACCCGAGATATGGAGACCTGAGACAATGTAGAGACGTGAGACAACGTAGAGACCTGAGAGATGGAGACCTCAGACAATGTAGAGACGTGAGACAACGTAGAGACCTGAGATATGGAGACCTCAGACAATGTAGAGACCCGAGATATGGAGACCTGAGACAATGTAGAGACCTGAGACCACTAGAGACCTGAGATATGGAGACCTCAGACAATGTAGAGACGTGAGACAACGTAGAGACCTGAGATATGGAGACCTGAGACAATGTAGAGACGTGAGACAACGTAGAGACCTGAGATATGGAGACCTCAGACAATGTAGAGACGTGAGACAACGTAGAGACCTGAGATATGGAGACCTCAGACAATGTAGAGACGTGAGACAACGTAGAGACCCGAGATATGGAGACCTGAGACAATGTAGAGACCTGAGACCACTAGAGACCTGAGATATGGAGACCTGAGACAATGTAGAGACGTGAGACAACGTAGAGACCTGAGATATGGAGACCTGAGACAACGCAGAGACCTGAGATATGGAGACCTGAGACAATGTAGAGACCCGAGATATGGAGACCTGAGACAACGTAGAGACCTGAGATATGGAGACCTCAGACAATGTAGAGACGTGAGACAACGTAGAGACCCGAGATATGGAGACCTGAGACAACGCAGAGACCTGAGATATGGAGACCTGAGACAATGTAGAGACCCGAGATATGGAGACCTGAGACAACGTAGAGACCTGAGATATGGAGACCTGAGACAATGTAGAGACCTGAGACCACTAGAGACCTGAGATATGGAGACCTGAGACAATGTAGAGACGTGAGACAACGTAGAGACCCGAGATATGGAGACCTCAGACAATGTAGAGACATGAGACAACGTAGAGAACTGAGATATGGAGACCTGAGACAACGCAGAGACCTAAGATATTGAGACCTGAGATATGGAGACCTGAGACAATGCAGAGACCTAAGATATGGAGACCTGAGACAATGTAGAGACTTGAGACAACGCATAGACCTGAGATATGGAGACCTGAGACAACGTAGAGACCTGAGATATGGAGACCTCAGACAATGTAGAGACGTGAGACAACGTAGAGACCTGAGATATGGAGACCTCAGACAATGTAGAGACGTGAGACAACGTAGAGACCTGAGATATGGAGACCTCAGACAATGTAGAGACGTGAGACAACGTAGAGACCTGAGACAATGTAGTGACCTGAGACAATGTAGAGACCCGAGATATGGAGACCTGAGACAATGTAGAGACGTGAGACAACGTAGAGACCTGAGATATGGAGACCTCAGACAATGTAGAGACGTGAGACAACGTAGAGACCTGAGATATGGAGACCTCAGACAATGTAGAGACATGAGACAACGTAGAGACCTGAGATATGGAGACCTGAGACAATGTAGAGACCTGAGACCACTAGAGACCTGAGATATGGAGACCTGAGACAATGTAGAGACGTGAGACAACGTAGAGACCTGAGACAACGCAGAGACCTGAGATATGGAGACCTGAGACAATGTAGAGACCCGAGATATGGAGACCTGAGACAACGTAGAGACCTGAGATATGGAGACCTCAGACAATGTTGAGACGTGAGACAACGTAGAGACCCGAGATATGGAGACCTGAGACAATGTAGAGACGTGAGACAACGTAGAGACCTGAGATATGGAGACCTCAGACAATGTAGAGACGTGAGACAACGTAGAGACCTGAGATATGGAGACCTCAGACAATGTAGAGACGTGAGACAACGTAGAGACCTGAGATATGGAGACCTCAGACAATGTAGAGACGTGAGACAACGTAGAGACCTGAGATATGGAGACCTCAGACAATGTAGAGACGTGAGACAACGTAGAGACCTGAGATATGGAGACCTCAGACAATGTAGAGACGTGAGACAACGTAGAGACCTGAGACAATGTAGTGACCTGAGACAATGTAGAGACCCGAGATATGGAGACCTGAGACAATGTAGAGACGTGAGACAACGTAGAGACCTGAGATATGGAGACCTCAGACAATGTAGAGACATGAGACAACGTAGAGACCTGAGATATGGAGACCTGAGACAACGCAGAGACCTAAGATATTGAGACCTGAGATATGGAGACCTGAGACAACGCAGAGACCTAAGATATGGAGACCTGCCACAACGTAGAGACCTGAGATAGGGAGGCCTGATACAACATGGAGACCTGAAAGGTAGAGAAGACCCAAGACGTGGAGACCTGAGGTAGAATAATTTATTGATAATGGTGACGTATATTGATTACCGAGATGTTGACCTGTAAATCAAGTTATAAAGTAAAAATTACTCGTTTACAAAATAATATACACAGAATATAGATTTTACTGATAAATCCTACGGTATAGGCCAAGAACTTGACCTTTGAACTTTTAATTATCTCGGCTTTATTGTGCATTTCATTAACTTCTCTCTGTGGTAATACAAATCCACTGAGTGTATAAACTGGGTTGTGATACAAAAGACAAAATGTCAAATGATAATGAATCAAAGCCTGCCAAATCAGTCAGGCTGAGTTGTATTGGGTCAAAGACTATGTCATCATAAGGGGTAATTATCCTACTGGTCATGTCCAATTTAAAGTGCCCGTCTATGCATTAAAGTACACAATACAAAAATAAGATAAGTCGCACACAGACATGTTTGTTTGGAAACTTATTCCTGTATAGCTTAGCTGCCAAGGTATTGTTTTAGATTTTATTATCTACCCTACATTGGATTGTAAAGCCTTAGATGTTTTTTCTGGCGTGCGTGGAATTTCCACTTTAACACTACTGTAATCAATCTGTTCTGCTATTGAAGCAGTAACCCCAGGGTCCCAACTCACCCCTCAACTGCCACCCAATATCAGTGTATTGGCTCGCTTGGGCATAAAAGTGATCACTGAAGCGTGTTGATGGTCACATGTGATTGGCTCAGTAGACAAAAGAAGTATGATGTTGGCACAATAGTATTTTAACATTGAGTGGTACATGTGTGCTAACTAACATACAGCTTCACAATCTGGACACAAATGATTTAAATTCCAGCACATTATCTTTTCCTGGTTTACTATTCAGACTTAATAAAGTATCATAGAAAAGTTTCCCTTTAATGAAACTATCTTTTCTTTGATAAATAATTACTAATTAAGGAATAAAACAATACATATCATACAAACATGTGTTATGGATGAGACAGCCATTAACAAGCAGGCTTTATTAATAAGTGAAGCGCTGCCGTGCATAAGTTGAATCAGTTTGTCATTAATAAATTGTTTGTTAAGACATTCAACAGTAGGAAAAAGCAAATTTCCTCCCAATTTTTCCCACCCAAAGTACAAACAAGGTAGGTAATTCCTGCCATTCTATGTGAATGCAATGTACATGAATTATACATAATGTGAAAAGTTAGGTGTAACTGCTGGATAATGTCACAGTTAAGTAAAATATATAAAGAACAGGACTGGCGGGTGTCAGGGATGTGTATGTAGACTAGGACTGGAGGGTGTCAGGGATGTGTATGTGTATGTAGACTAGGACTGGAGGGTGTCAGGGATGTGTATGTAGACTAGGACTGGAGGGTGTCAGGGATGTGTATGTAGACTAGGACTGGAGGGTGTCAGGGATGTGTATACAGACTAGGACTGAAGGGTGTCAGGGATGTGTATGTAAACTAGGACTGGAGGGTGTCAGGGATGTGTATGTAGACTAGGACTGGAGGGTGTCAGAGATGTGTATGTGTATATAGACTAGGACTGGAGGGTGTCAGAGATGTGTATGTAGACTATGACTGGAGGGTGTCAGGGTTGTGTATGTAGACTAGGACTGGAGGGTGTTAAGGATGTGTATGTAGACTAGGACTGGAGGGCGTCAGGGATGTGTATGTAGACTAGGACTGGAGGGTGTCAGAGATGTGTATATAGACTAGGACTGGAGGGTGTCAGGGATGTATATGTAGACTAGGACTGGAGGGTGTCAGGGATGTGTATGTAGACTAGGACTGGAGGGTGTCAGGGATGTGTATGTAGACCAGGACTGGAGGGTGTCAGAGATGTGTATGTAGACTAGGACTGGAGGGTGTCAGGGATGTGTATGTAAACTAGGACTGGAGGGTGTCAGGGATGTGTATATAGACTAGGACTGAAGGGTGTCAGGGATGTGTATGTAAACTAGGACTGGAGGGTGTCAGGGATGTGTATGTAGACTAGGACTGGAGGGTGTCAGGGGTGTGTATGTAGACTAGGACTGGAGGGTGTTCAGTGATGTGTATATAGACTAGGACTGGAGGGTGTTAGGGATGTGTATGTAGACTAGGACTGGAGGGTGTCAGTGATGTGTATGTAGACTAGGACTGGAGGGTGTCAGGGATGTGTATGTAGACTAGGACTGGAGGGTGTCAGGGATGTGTATGTAAACTAGGACTGGAGGGTGTCAGGGATGTGTATATAGACTAGGACTGGAGGGTGTCAGGGATGTGTATGTAAACTAGGACTGGAGGGTGTCTGGGATGTGTATATAGACTAGGACTGGAGGGTGTCAGGGATGTGTATGTAGACTAGGACTGGAGGGTGTCAGGGATGTTTATGTCCACTAGGACTGGAGGGTGTCAGGGATGTGTATGTAGACTAGGACTGGAGGGTGTTAAGGATGTGTATGTAGACTAGGACTGGAGGGCGTCAGGGATGTGTATGTAGACTAGGACTGGAGGGTGTCAGAGATGTGTATATAGACTAGGACTGGAGGGTGTCAGGGATGTATATGTAGACTAGGACTGGAGGGTGTCAGGGATGTGTATGTAGACTAGGACTGGAGGGTGTCAGGGATGTGTATGTAGACCAGGACTGGAGGGTGTCAGAGATGTGTATGTAGACTAGGACTGGAGGGTGTCAGGGATGTGTATGTAAACTAGGACTGGAGGGTGTCAGGGATGTGTATATAGACTAGGACTGGAGGGTGTCAGGGATGTGTATGTAGACTAGGACTGGAGGGTGTCAGGGATGTGTATGTAGACTAGGACTGGAGGGTGTCAGGGATGTGTATGTAGACTAGGACTGGAGGGTGTCAGGGATGTGTATGTAGACTAGGACTGGAGGGTGTCAGGGATGTGTATGTAGACTAGGACTGGAGGGTGTCAGGGATGTGTATGTAGACTAGGACTGGAGGGTGTCAGGGATGTGTATGTAGACTAGGACTGAGGGTGTCAGGGATGTGTATGTAGACTAGGACTGGAGGGTGTCAGGGATGTGTATGTAGACTAGGACTGGAGGGTGTCAGGGATGTGTATGTAGACTAGGACTGGAGGGTGTCAGGGATGTGTATGTAGACTAGGACTGGAGGGTGTCAGGGGTGTGTATGTAGACTAGGACTGGAGGGTGTCAGGGGTGTGTATGTAGACTAGGACTGGAGGGTGTCAGGGATGTGTATGTAGACTAGGACTGGAGGGTGTCAGGGATGTGTATGTAGACTAGGACTGGAGGGTGTCAGGGATGTGTATGTAGACTAGGACTGGAGGGTGTCAGGGATGTGTATGTAGACTATGACTGGAGGGTGTCAGGGATGTGTATGTAGACTAGGACTGGAGGGTGTCAGGGATGTGTATGTAGACTAGGACTGGAGTGTGTCAGGGATGTGTATGTAGACCTAGGACTGGAGGGTGTCAGGGATGTGTATGTAGACTAGGACTGGAGGGTGTCAGAGATGTGTATGTAGACTATGACTGGAGGGTGTCAGAGATGTGTATGTAGACTATGACTGGAGGGTGTCAGGGATGTGTATGTAGACTAGGACTGGAGGGTGTCAGGGATGTTTATGTAGATTAGGACTGGAGGGTGTCAGGGGTGTGTATGTAGACTAGGACTGGAGGGTGTCAGGGATGTGTATGTAGACTAGGACTGGAGGGTGTCAGGGATGTTTATGTAGATTAGGACTGGAGGGTGTCGGGGATGTGTATGTAGACTAGGACTGGAGGGTGTCAGGGATGTTTATGTAGATTAGGACTGGAGGGTGTCGGGGATGTGTATGTAGACTAGGACTGGAGGGTGTCAGGGATGTTTATGTAGATTAGGACTGGAGGGTGTCAGGGGTGTGTATGTAGACTAGGACTGGAGGGTGTCAGAGATGTGTATATAGACTAGGACTGGAGGGTGTCAGGGATGTGTATGTAGACTAGGACTGGAGGGTGTCAGGGGTGTGTATGTAGACTAGGACTGGAGGGTGTCAGGGGTGTGTATGTAGACTAGGACTGGAGGGTGTCAGGGATGTGTATGTAGACTAGGACTGGAGGGTGTCAGGGGTGTGTATGTAGACTAGGACTGGAGGGTGTCAGGGGTGTGTATGTAGACTAGGACTGGAGGGTGTCAGGGGTGTGTATGTAGACTAGGACTGGAGGGTGTCAGGGGATGTGTATGTAGACTAGGACTGGAGGGTGTCAGGGGATGTGTATGTAGACTAGGACTGGAGGGTGTCAGGGATGTGTATGTAGACTAGGACTGGAGGGTGTCAGGGATGTGTATGTGTATGTAGACTAGGACTGGAGGGTGTCAGGGATGTGTATGTGTATGTAGACTAGGACTGGAGGGTGTCAGGGATGTGTATGTAGACTAGGACTGGAGGGTGTCAGGGATGTGTATGTAGACTAGGACTGGAGGGTGTCAGAGATGTGTTTGAACTGTTTAATGAAGAGGGTTGATGATAGGAGGAAGAGGGGAAGCCATCAAATGAGAGTAGGTAAATATAAGGAATCAATGGGAAGGCGTGTTGGGAGATATGTATATAGGGAATGGGTGGCTGGGGGTGTCATTGTAACTACAGCTGTAGATTAAATGTCCATTGTTATGGAATGTAGACAACCCCACCCTGTCTCACAGCATGTATCCTCCCACACACAGCATTGCTACATGTACCAATCATTCTCCCAAAGCCTGATTTAGTGTCGCAGCAAAACCAACAAGACATCTATTGGGGTATGATTTTGGAAAACTTTTGTGACTATTAATCCACGCGGAGACCTTGAAATATTACAATGCTCAAAGAATGTACAAAAAAAAAAAAAAGATTTCGTAAGAATAAGTTCTAGTCTGATAATCTTGGAAAAATTGAATTTCTTAATAGCTTCCTTTATTTTTAATCCTTACACTATAACACATTTGCATAAAATCATTCTTAAACAAGACCTTTGGCATTTTTGTTCAGAAAAAAATACCATTTCAAGCATTGCCCTGTAGGAAGCTTTTAGAGTGTAACACCAAACACTTAGTTGATCTTGATTTACAGGCTGTTTACATAGCTTTACATCAAAACAATAACAAACCTCTCGCAGAAAAATGCATGAATGAGTATAGCCCTGATTAAGAATATGTAATAGCCTTCCTTCATGCCATCACCCATGTATAGTTTGTCCCTCCCCAGCTGGAACAGTGAGTCAGGACTCAGGCTATACATACCCCTGTTTCTACCTGAGCTTAAAAAAAAATGGAAAGATTCTGATGCATCGCTGCGGCATTTTCACTGTACATCATTGTTGGTAATATTTTTAGTTCAAACATCACTGAACCTGGATGTTCAGCAACATTTCAGGTATTCATGGCTTTCAGAAATAGTTCCAGTTTACATAACAATACCTAGAGTAGATGGACTTTGTCATCATCCTACATAACATAGGCTTACGTAACTATAAACTAGCGGCATTAAAATAACAACGTATCTATAGTAATGTTCCGTGGACAATAACGTGGTGTTACGTGATTGATTGATGGTTTCTCGTCATGCAGTATTATGAGATCCTTGAGATGGTATCAACAGCATGGATTATGCTAGTAAACCCTCTAAGGTCTGATATCTATCACCTATAGCGAGAGATTTTTTATATAATCTCAAGCTTTGTTTTACATACCATTATATCTGACTAATGATTGAGATAACAAGTTCTCTGTGAATCGTGTTGTATTTTCAACAAATTAAGTTTCAATCGGATCCAATTCTTTTTTCTGACAAGCTGTTTGTCAATTTACATAAGGAAGCATGCATTGTTATATAAGAAAGAAGTTAATTTTTGTAATAATAACATCTCTCTGCTATGAGGACAAGGAAAATAGGGAGGTATGGAGGTAACTGTAGGGGATAGACACTTGTTCACTTACAGTGATACACTTTACCAAATCTAAAGTATCTGTAGATAAATATCTTAAAAACTAACAAAAAAAATAAAAAGCAAACATACCTGCATAAGAGTAAGAAATATCCCAGGTCAAACAGCAGATTTGATCAATGAACAAGTGAATTTTGTGTGACAAACCAATACAAATTAATCTATTGAGTATTGATATACCCAGTAACTATAGCTACCTGTTTTATTACAGTAAATATAGAATTAGGATCCAGTTCTTAATTTGTTGGGCTATTTTTTTTCTGAACTAATTACCAGAAGGACAATTGTTTTGGAAAGTTTCTTATTGTCCTGATCTGAGAATGTTCTCATGGTCTCAATAACTTATATGTCTAATAGCGTATGTGAATACAAACCAACTTCAGAACAGGAAATTTAACAAGTATTTCAAAAGTGTCAAGTTACTGTGAAGAAAATCAATTTTGATCCTGAAGGATTTCTGTGACTGACATTTTGATTGCAATCATAGTTTTGGGTTAATGAGTTCTGTCTGCCCCAGTTAAAACATAAAATATACCAATAAGAAGAAATAAACTACAAGTTAAACTAGAATCCTGGAAAACCTTATGAAAATATCGTAGAATTATGAAAAGAGAAAGAAATTTAAAGACAAAATTGAAACCATTGATAGGAAAAAATTATTCAATTAATAAAGCAACAAAAAATGAAAGCCACAAATTATTTTTTTAAAACCAAGAAAAAAGCATGCCACGCGCTATTATAGTTGATAGGATCACAGAGGCTGCATGAGTATATGGTCTGCACAAGTATGAAAGGAGCACGGACTGTTTGGCGAGATAAGGGCTGGGCCCAAGTCCTGAAAACTCTATTTGGAACATGTCATGCTGATTTTTTCCACACATGTCAATGAATTTGGTACAGTGTTCCCTGATCCCCACATTAACACTTGGCAGTACATATTTACAGTGTAAAAGATAAGAGTGCTGCAGTACATCTTGATAACAAATATCCAGGGTAATAGAAGGTCTGCAGATTTTACTAAGCACCTCAAAAGTCCTTATCTAGTATTTCGACCCCCCAGCCTGATTTCTAGGTTTTTACAATAATCCTCAGGGATAGGTCATATATATGGCATCAAAGTTTTCAAAGATACAGAAAGTGAAAATAAAAGTCAAGTGTAAACTCTCCAAGGTCAAGACTACAACCTCAAACTAGGACCTCAGGACACAGTCAACACTAGGACCATAGAACACAGTCAATACTAGGACTACAGGACACAGTCAATACTAGGACTACAGTACACAGTCAATACTAGGATTACAGGACACAGTCAATACTAGGATAACAGGACACAGTCAATACTAGGATTACAGGACACAGTCAATACTGGGACTACAGGACACAGTCAATACTAGGATTACAGGACACAGTCAATACTGGGACTACAGGACACAGTCAATACTGGGACTACAGGACACAGTCAATACTAGGATTACAGGACACAGTCAATACTGGGACTACAGGACACAGTCAATACTAGGATTACAGGACACAGTCAATACTGGGACTACAGGACACAGTCAATACTAGGACTACAGGACACAGTCAATACTAGGACTACAGGACACAGTCAATACTAGGACTACAGGACACTGTCAATACTAGGACTACAGGACACAGTCAATACTAGGACTACAGGACACAACCAATACTAGGACTACAGGACACAGTCAATACTGGGACTACAGGACACAGTCAATACTAGGACTACAGGACACAGTCAATACTAGGACTACAGGACACAATCAATACTACGACCATAGAACACAGTCAATACTAGGACTACAGGACACAGTCAATACTGGGACTACAGGACACAGTCAATACTAGGACTACAGGACACAGTCAATACTAGGACTACAGGACACAGTCAATACTGGGACTACAGGACACAGTCAATACTAGGACTTTAGGACACAGTCAATACTAGGATTACAGGACACAGTCAATACTAGGACTACAGGACACAGTCAATACTGGGACTACAGGACACAGTCAATACTAGGACTACAGGACACAGTCAATACTAGGACTACAGGACACAGTCAATACTAGGACCACAGGACACAGTCAATACTAGGATTACAGGGCACAGTCAATACTAGGACTAGGATACAGTCAATATGGGATTACAGGACACAGTCAATACTGGGACTAGGACACAATCAATACTAGGACTACAGGACACAGTCAATACTAGAATTACAGGACACAGTCAATACTGGGATTACAGGACACAGTCAATACTAGGATTACAGGACACAGTCAATACTAGGACTACAGGACACAGTCAATACTAGGACTACAGGACACAGTCAATACTAGGACTACAGGACACAGTCAATAATAGGACTACAGGACACAGTCTATACTAGGACTACAGGACACAGTCAATACTAGGATACAGGACACAGTCAATACTAGGACTAAACACAGCAATACTAGACACAGTACACACACTGGATACAAGACAAAGTATAAGGACTACAGACACAGTCAATACTGTGATCGAGGACCTCCAATCAAGGACTCACAGACACTGCAACTAGGACTACAGGAACATGTTCATACTATGATAAGCACATCAAACTAGTAAGACAAGCATATGGACTACAGGACACGTCTACAGACTACGGAACAAGTCAATATGGACTACGACCAGAATCTTACTACAAACAGTCAGATACTGGACTACAGGCACATAATATGGGTACACACTGTCAATATAGGATTAAGGTCGCAATACTAGACTACAGGACACTGTCAATACTAGGATTACAGGACACAGTCAATACTAGGATTACAGGACACAGTCAATACTAGGACTACAGGACACAGTCAATACTAGGACTACAGGACACAGTCAATACTAGGACTACAGGACACAGTCAATACTAGGACTACAGGACACAGTCAATACTAGGACTACAGGACACAGTCAATACTAGGACTACAGGACACAGTCAATACTAGGATTACAGGACACAGTCAATACTAGGATTACAGGACACAGTCAATACTAGGACTACAGGACACAGTCAATACTAGGACTACAGGACACAGTCAATACTAGGACTACAGGACACAGTCAATACTAGGATTACAGGACACAGTCAATACTAGGACTACAGGACACAGTCAATACTAGGATTACAGGACACAGTCAATACTAGGACTACAGGACACAGTCAATACTAGGACTACAGGACACAGTCAATACTAGGATTACAGGACAAAGTCAATACTGGGACTACAGGACACAGTCAATACTGGGACTACAGGACACAGTCAATACTAGGACTACAGGACACAGTCAATACTAGGATAACAAGACACAGTCAATACTAGGACTACAGGACACAGTCAATACTGGGACTACAGGACACAGTCAATACTAGGACTACAGGACACAGTCAATACTAGGACTACAGGACACAGTCAATACTAGCACCACTGGTATAATGAAAATTGTGTTAAGGACAATTAAGTTCAAGTCCTGTTGATGATGACCTTCCAAGGTCAAGGTCACAGACAATACTTAGCACCATGGAGAGAGGAAATTGTGTTAAGGTCTGATATAGTTCAAACTTTAAAGTCAGAGCTACTACAGTGACCCTACCCCACTCTGAACAAGTTTATCATAGCAGATCTTTACTAACTTCAACTTAGCAGATCAGCTATGTTAACAAGGCATTAGATTTAAGTACGGTACACACCTGTCTTACTATATAGTAATGTCGACACTGGGACGGCGCTAACCAACCTCCAGCTACAATTTCAATACTCTTTAGTATACTGGCCTCTAACTTGAAGAATTGGTAAATGGGCAGTTTATCCATGTACATAAAGCACAGGTTCAGATTGCACCACAGATTTACTGTCCTGATGTGTTTTCATGCTTTCCAAATCAAAGTTATCTGTGGATCTGACCCCATACAAAACTGTAGCAGCTTAACACAAGGGAGGTAACAATCAGTCCCAGATCTCCATGTTTAAATCTCCCGATGCAATAAAGAAACCTTGTTTACTATTAAACTCAACTTTTAACTACCCTCAACACCCTTCAGTCAGCGTGGAACGGTCCCTCAGTGAGCATGGAAGAGTTCATGATCAAAGTGGAAGGAGGCAATGACTCATTAAGACACACATTTGAAACAGTAGCAAAATTATCAGTGTCCAATCAGAGAAATGTGACACTATCTTTAGTCACCAAAACAACAGAGAGACATTACTACAGATGGTTAGCTGATTAAGGAAGGCTTTGACTGTCGTCAGAGGTTCAGGTTTCTGGTGACAATGATGTCCGTGACATAAGTGACCCATGCCTGTCAAAGAACTGTTGATATACTGAGAGCAGCCCACAGTTTAATGTACAACTTTGTCTTCTGGCAGGCAAATCTGACTTTTTTTTTGGTAATGGAATTAGAATGTCTTTTGTCAATGTTGTAAAGAATACATAACCTCAATAAGACTAAAATATATGCAAAATCATCAAGGAATGTAAACAATTTTAAAGATTTCATTGTTTTCACCCATTTAGATCCTATACCAAAAAAATTCTGACCTGAATTAAAGCCATGTCGATGAAAGCAGCAAACACACCTTAACTGGTAACGCCAGATATGATACCACATAATATGGTTCCAAAAAAATTAATTGACATATGTATATTAAAAATCATAAGTCATGTTTTTTTTCAAAAAATATGTTGACGTTCATAAAAATGTAATTTCGAAAGATAAAAAAAGTACCATGAAGGCAACAAAACATATAAATAATCAGTCATCTGTTTACATTTACATTTACAAGTTAAAATACAACCAGAATGTATGCTGAATGCTGTACATGCAGCTCTTCACAAACACCATAATAAGAAATAAGTTTAGAAAGGAACAGCTGCCTAAGAAGGTATGCCTAGAGTAGGTCTGGGGGCTCCTTATCTTGTGGGTATGGCTGAGGAGAGCACCCTGTGACACACACTCCCCCTTCACACATATACCAGCAACAGGAAACTCCACTGCCCAAATGAAAAACACATTTTTGTGAAGTTGATGGTGACAACAGATACTGGTTTTAGGCCAGTGTAACACATGGACTTAACAAACACTATGCTGAATGTTATACCAAATGTCTTATGTCCTGTTGATTTTGTAACAGCATTACATAACATTCTCAACACTAGCTCCTCTCTCTTATTTGAAATCAAGACAAAATTCTATGTTTAACCTAGTCAACCATAATGATCATAGTCCAGCCATAATGATCATAGTTCAGTCATAGTGATCATAGTCCAGCAATAATGGTCTTAGTCCAGCCGTAGTGATCATAGTCCAGTCATAAAGATCATAGTCCAGCCATAATGGTCATAGTCCAGCCATAAAGATCGTAGTCCAGCCATAATGGTCTTAGTCCAGTGATAGTGACCATAGTCCAGCCATAGTGATCATAGTCCAGCTATAATGGTCTTAGTCCAGCCATAAAGATCATAGTTCAGCCATAATGATCGTAGTCCAGCCATAATGGTCTTAGTCCAGCCGTAGTGATCATAGTCTAGCCATAATGGTCTTAGTCCAGCCATAATGGTTTTAGTCCAGCCGTAGTGATCATAGTCCAGCCGTAGTGATCATAGTCCAGCCATAAAGATCATAGTCCAGCAATAATGATCATAGTCCAGCCATAATGATCATAGTCCAGCCATAATGGTCTTAGTCCAGCGATAGTGACCATAGTCCAGCCATAGTGATCATAGTCCAGCTATAATGGTCTTAGTCCAGTCATGAAGATCATAGTCCAGCCCTAATGGTTTTAGTCTCATCCCTAATGGTCTTAGTCCAGCCATGATGGTCTTAGTCAAGTCAAAGATCATAGTCCAGCCATATTGATCATAGTCCAGCCATAATGATCATTGTCCAGCCATAATGATCATAGTCCAGCCATAGTGATCATAGTTCAGCCATATTGATCATAGTCCAGCCATAATGGTCATAGTCCAGCCGTAGTGATCATAGTCCAGCCATAATGATCATAGTCCAGCCATAATGGTCTGTCTAAGTGACTGTATACATTTTACATTTAAATATTGACTGTCTTAGTGACTGTTTACATTTAAATATTGACTGTCTTAGTGACTGTTTACATTTAAACATTGTCCGTCTTAGTGGCTGTATACATTTAAACATTGACTGTCTTAGTGTCTGTATACATTTAAACATTGACTGTCTTAGTGACTGTTTACATTTAAACATTAACTGTCTTAGTGACTGTTTACATTTAAACATTAACTGTCTTAGTGACTGTATACATTTAAACATTGACTGTCTTAGTGACTGTATACATTTAAACATTGACTGTCTTAGTGGCTGTATACATTTAAACATTGACTGTCTTAGTGGCTGTATACATTTAAACATTAACTGTCTTAGTGGCTGTATACATTTAAACATTAACTGTCTTAGTGACTGTATACATTTAAACATTGACTGTCTTAGTGACTGTATACATTTAAACATTGACCGTCTTAGTGACTGTATACATTTAAACATTGACTGTCTTAGTGACTGTATACATTTATATATTGACTGTCTTAGTGGCTGTTTACATTTAAACATTGACTGTCTTAGTGACTGTTTACATTTAAACATTGACTGTCTTAGTGACTGTTTACATTTAAACATTGACTGTCTTAGTGACTGTATACATTTAAACATTAACTGTCTTAGTGGCTGTATACATTTAAACATTGACTGTCTTAGTGACTGTTTACATTTAAACATTAACTGTCTTAGTGACTGTATACATTTAAACATTAACTGTCTTAGTGACTGTATACATTTAAACATTAACTGTCTTAGTGACTGTATACATTTAAACATTAACTGTCTTAGTGGCTGTATACATTTAAACATTGACCGTCTTAGTGGCTGTATACATTTAAACATTGAACGTCTTAGTGACTGTATACATTTAAACATTGACTGTCTTAGTGGCTGTATACATTTAAACATTGACCGTCTTAGTGGCTGTATACATTTAAACATTGAACGTCTTAGTGACTGTATACATTTAAACATTGACTGTCTTAGTGGCTGTATACATTTAAACATTGACCGTCTTAGTGACTGTATACATTTAAACATTAACTGTCTAAGTGACTGTATACATTTATATATTGACTGTCTTAGTGACTGTATACATTTAAACATTGACCGTCTTAGTGACTGTATACATTTAAACATTGACTGTCTTAGTGGCTGTATACATTTAAACATTGACCGTCTTAGTGGCTGTATACATTTATATATTGTCTGTCTTAGTGGCTGTATACATTTAAACATTGACCGTCTTAGTGACTGTATACATTTATATATTGTCTGTCTTAGTGGCTGTATACATTTAAACATTGACTGTCTTAGTGACTGTATACATTTAAACATTGACTGTCTTAGTGGCTGTATACATTTAAACATTAACTGTCTTAGTGGCTGTATACATTTATATATTGACTGTCTTAGTGGCTGTATACATTTAAACATTGACTGTCTTAGTGGCTGTATACATTTAAACATTGACTGTCTTAGTGGCTGTATACATTTAAATATTGACTGTCTTAGTGACTGTATACATTTAAACATTGACTGTCTTAGTGGCCGTATACATTTAAACATTGACTGTCTTAGTGACTGTATACATTTAAACATTGACTGTCTTAGTGGCTGTAAACATTTAAACATTGACTGTCTTAGTGGCTGTATACATTTAAACTTTGTCTTAGTGGCTGTATACATTTAAACATTAACTGTCTTAGTGGCCGTATACATTTAAACATTGACTGTCTTAGTGACTGTATACATTTAAACATTAACTGTCTTAGTGGCCGTATACATTTAAACATTGACTGTCTTAGTGACTGTATACATTTAAACATTGACTGTCTTAGTGGCTGTTTACATTTAAACATTAACTGTCTTAGTGGCTGTATACATTTAAACATTGACTGTCTTAGTGGCTGTATACATTTAAACATTAACTGTCTTAGTGGCTGTATACATTTATATATTGACTGTCTTAGTGGCTGTATACATTTAAACATTGACTGTCTTAGTGGCTGTATACATTTAAACATTGACTGTCTTAGTGGCTGTATACATTTAAATATTGACTGTCTTAGTGACTGTATACATTTAAACATTGACTGTCTTAGTGGCCGTATACATTTAAACATTGACTGTCTTAGTGACTGTATACATTTAAACATTGACTGTCTTAGTGGCTGTAAACATTTAAACATTGACTGTCTTAGTGGCTGTATACATTTAAACTTTGTCTTAGTGGCTGTATACATTTAAACATTAACTGTCTTAGTGGCCGTATACATTTAAACATTGACTGTCTTAGTGACTGTATACATTTAAACATTAACTGTCTTAGTGGCCGTATACATTTAAACATTGACTGTCTTAGTGACTGTATACATTTAAACATTGACTGTCTTAGTGGCTGTTTACATTTAAACATTAACTGTCTTAGTGGCTGTATACATTTAAACATTGACTGTCTTAGTGACTGTATACATTTAAACATTAACTGTCTTAGTGGCTGTATACATTTAAACATTGACTGTCTTAGTGGCTGTATACATTTAAACATTGACTGTCTTAGTGGCTGTATACATTTAAACATTGACTGTCTTAGTGACTGTATACATTTAAACATTGACTGTCTTAGTGGCTGTATACATTTAAACATTGACTGTCTTAGTGGCTGTTTACATTTAAACATTAACTGTCTTAGTGGCTGTATACATTTAAACATTAACTGTCTTAGTGGCTGTATACATTTAAACATTGACTGTCTTAGTGGCTGTATACATTTAAACATTAACTGTCTTAGTGGCTGTATACATTTAAACATTGACTGTCTTAGTGACTGTTTACATTTAAACATTGACTGTCTTAGTTGCTGTATACATTTAAACATTGACTGTCTTAATGACTGTTTACATTTAAACATTGACTGTCTTAGTTGCTGTAAACATTTAAATATTGACTGTCTTAATGACTGTAAACATTTAAACATTGTCTGTCTTAGTGACTGTTTACATTTAAACATTAACTGTCTTAGTGACCGTTTACATTTAAACATTGTCTGTCTTAGTGACTGTAAACGTTAAAATATTAATTGTCTTGATATGGCATTTACAGTCGTTATAAAACAACAAAGTTTTCCCAGAAATTCGGGTTCTGCAGCTTTGATTTGTATTCCATATGAGATGTTTGCTAGCTATTATTGCACTATGAAAGATGAGCAACTACAAACATTTACATTTTCTTTGTAGGCTCATTGTACATTCTAAATGTTATGGTGCAAAAAGTGATAAAAATTGTCATATGATTTTGATAATTATGTTATTTTACACTTGTCAGAGTGGTCCTTGCAGTTCTGCTTCAAATAACATGGTATCTGTCTGTTTATCAGTTGCTCACATGACTAATTTTTGCAGTGCTGATTTGTCAATATCATTTCAAGGACAATGCTCATATTTAACAAGGTTATCATCAGAGAACATGTTTACGTCCATTTTATAATATTTTTTCTAAGTAACTAGAACACATAACAGGTCATCAAAGCAAAGGATAAGGAGAATCAACTGTTTGGAAATATGGAAAAGGGGCATAACTCTTGTCATTTTGAACAGAATTTACTGAGAATTAAACTCAGGCGGGGAAAAGACATATCAGACATTGCAACTTACTTTGAAAAAACAGAAATTATAATTTCAGAAGTTATACAGAAAAGAAATCTAGATGTAAAGACGGATAGCTGGACAGAATGACTACAATGTGATGATATAAATATACTTTAGGCTAGAACTGTAGTTACCCTGGATACCTATCACATCTACTTTCTGTAACCATCTGCTTAGTTTATAAATTTCCTGTAAACAAACCATCAAACAAGTTAATAATTATTATTATAACAAACATCATAATTATACCTACTGTTCAAATGATATACCGTAATCAGACAATATTGTAACAGGAGAGGGAAAACGTAGCAGCCAGACCGGGGTTTGAACCCGGGACCTCCGAACACTCGCCGGATGCTCTACAAATTGAGCTACCTGGTCACCGATGATCGACCCAGTCCAGTCCCGCTACACACCTCCCTCCTTTTTTCCAAGTCTTCACCCTCGAAGACACACGAGACCCTTATACCACCACTGTTGGTATTTTAGTTGGGCGCTAATTTTGTAACAGGAGAGGAGAAAATGTAGCGGCCAGACCGGGGCTCGAACCTGGGACCTCCAAACACTAGCCGGATTCTCTACCAGTCCCGCTACAATATCATGTTATAAACATAGTAACGATAAGACAGGTTGGTGTGATCTGGTAAGACTTTGGTATATAACCAGTCTATGTGTCGGACAGGTCGGTGTGATCTGGTAAGACTTTGGTATATAACCAGTCTATGTGTCGGACAGGTCGGTGTGATCTGGTAAGACTTTGGTATATAACCAGTCTATGTCAGACATATCAGTGTGATCTGGTAAGACTTTGGTATATAACTAGTCTATGTCAGACAGATCGGTGTGATCTAGTAAGACTTTGGCATATAACCAGTATGTGTCGGACAGGTCGGTGTGATCTGGTAAGACTTTGGCATATAACCAGTCTATGTCAGACATATCAGTGTGATCTGGTAAGACTTTGGTATATAACTAGTCTATGTCAGACAGATCGGTGTGATCTAGTAAGACTTTGGCATATAACCAGTATGTGTCGGACAGGTCGGTGTGATCTGGTAAGACTTTGGTATATAACCAGTCTATGTCAGACAGATCAGTGTGATCTGGTAAGACTTTGGTATATAACCAGTCTATGTCAGACAGATCGGTGTGATCTGGTAAGACTTTGGTATATAACCAGTATGTGTCGGACAGGTCGGTGTGATCTGGTAAGACTTTGGTATATAACCAGTCTATGTGTCAGACAGGTCGGTGTGATCTGGTAAGACTTTGGTATATAACCAGTCTATGTGTTAGACAGGTCGGTGTGATCTGGTAAGACTTTGGTATATAACCAGTCTATGTCAGACAGATCGGTGTGATCTGGTAAGACTTTGGTATATAACCAGTCTATGTGTTAGACAGGTCGGTGTGATCTGGTAAGACTTTGGTATATAACCAGTCTATGTGTCGGACAGGTCGGTGTGATCTGGTAAGACTTTGGTATATAACCAGTCTATGTCAGACAGGTCGGTGTGATCTGGTAAGACTTTGGTATATAACCAGTCTATGTCAGACAGATCGGTGTGATCTGGTAAGACTTTGGTATATAACCAGTCTATGTGTCAGACAGGTCGGTGTGATCTGGTAAGACTTTGGTATATAACCAGTCTATGTGTCAGACAGATCGGTGTGATCTGGTAAGACTTTGGTATATAACCAGTCTATGTGTCAGACAGGTCGGTGTGATCTGGTAAGACTTTGGTATATAACCAGTCTATGTGTCAGACAGGTCGGTGTGATCTGGTAAGACTTTGGTATATAACCAGTCTATGTGTCAGACAGGTCGGTGTGATCTGGTAAGACTTTGGTATATAACCAGTCTATGTGTTAGACAGGTCGGTGTGATCTGGTAAGACTTTGGTATATAACCAGTCTATGTGTCAGACAGATCGGTGTGATCTGGTAAGACTTTGGTATATAACCAGTCTATGTCAGACAGATCGGTGTGATCTGGTAAGACTTTGGTATATAACCAGTCTATGTGTTAGACAGGTCGGTGTGATCTGGTAAGACTTTGGTATATAACCAGTCTATGTCAGACAGATCGGTGTGATCTGGTAAGACTTTGGTATATAACCAGTCTATGTGTCAGAGAGGTTGGTGTGATCTGGTAAGACTTTGGTATATAACCAGTCTATGTCAGACAGGTCGGTGTGATCTGGTAAGACTTTGCTATATAACCAGTCTATGTGATAGAGAGGTCGGTGTGATCTGGTAAGACTTTGGTATATAACCAGTCTATGTGTTAGAGAGGTCGGTGTGATCTGGTAAGACTTTGGTATATAACCAGTCTATGTGTTAGAGAGGTCGGTGTGATCTGGTAAGACTTTGGTATATAACCAGTCTATGTCAGACAGATCGGTGTGATCTGGTAAGACTTTGCTATATAACCAGTCTATGTCAGACAGATCAGTGTGATCTGGTAAGACTTTGGCACATAACCAGTCTATGTGTTAGAGAGGTCGGTGTGATCTGGTAAGACTTTGGTATATAACTAGTCTGTGTCAGACAGGTCGGTGTGATCTGGTAAGACTTTGGTATATAACCAGTCTATGTCAGACAGATCGGTGTGATCTGGTAAGACTTTGGTATATAACCAGTCTATGTGTCAGACAGGTCGGTGTGATCTGGTAAGACTTTGGTATATAACCAGTCTATGTGTTAGACAGGTCGGTGTGATCTGGTAAGACTTTGGTATATAACCAGTCTATGTGTTAGAGAGGTCGGTGTGATCTGGTAAGACTTTGGTATATAACCAGTCTATGTCAGACAGGTCGGTGTGATCTGGTAAGACTTTGGTATATAACCAGTCTATGTCAGACAGATCGGTGTGATCTGGTAAGACTTTGGTATATAACCAGTCTATGTGTTAGACAGGTCGGTGTGATCTGGTAAGACTTTGGTATATAACCAGTCTATGTGATAGACAGGTCGGTGTGATCTGGTAAGACTTTGGTATATAACCAGTCTATGTGTTAGACAGGTCGGTGTGATCTGGTAAGACTTTGGTATATAACCAGTCTATGTCAGACAGATCGGTGTGATCTGGTAAGACTTTGGTATATAACTAGTCTATGTGTTAGAGAGGTCGGTGTGATCTGGTAAGACTTTGGTATATAACCAGTCTATGTCAGACAGGTCGGTGTGATCTGGTAAGACTTTGGTATATAACCAGTCTATGTGTTAGAGAGGTCGGTGTGATCTGGTAAGACTTTGGTATATAACCAGTCTATGTGTTAGAGACATCGGTGTGTAGGACCCTTAGGGAAGATAAGTCGACACATTGACATCTTATCTCTACATCTGATAGGTTCATATGTTGTTTCTCAAGGATTCTTCAGGAGGCAGGTTTGACTGGACCCGACTTTAATAACTTAAACAGTGCTTGGCTGCCACAGCCAATCAGAACCACTGACACACAGGTGATAGGGCCACATGTGACAGCCAATCAGAACCACTGACACACAGGTGATAGGGTCACAATGTGACAGACCAGGAAACACATAATGGATACATGGGACAGACACTGTTTTGTGTTTGGAATCTAGGCCAAACAGAAGCTGAAGATTCCATAGATCAATTTTAGGAGAAAGCTGTCACTATCATCTGATGTGTATTTTCCAATGTACAAGTTTCCAGGGTTTAAAAATCTATTACAATCAAGACACTATCATTAAATTAAACCAACATGAATCTTAAGATAAAATATACTTAATTTGTGTGAAAATTAGAATGATTTGTATTTAAAGGCTTTAAAGTGTAAGTCTATTATAAACAAAGTCATACATGGAATAATCACCAATGAGTGATGATTACAATTGTCTGACAAACCTACTTCTATACCAACAGGATCCCTGGACCATGATCATACGAAAATGAAAACAGTGAAGTTTCTATTTGCCATAGGAAAGTTTGAAGTATATGATGGTTTGTAGTGATGGCCCAAACCAAGCTAATTAGTTCTGGGTTCCAGCATCACCTGCTGTTTCCATGTACCATCTCCTTCCACCCATAAATAAAACACTACACACTTGTATACAACCTTGTTATATCTTGAAAAAGTTTTTTTATGCCATCAGTGTTTTTTCATACTTCATCTCCAACTGGAGTGTCTCACTACAACAGTAGGAGGTCAAGTAGCTAGGTTAAAGTTCAAGTTTAATAGTAACCACATGCTACTTCTACCAGCTACCCTTTGTGATATTGTGAACCCTGAACCCTGTGACCTTTGACCCCGACGTGTGCCTGACCTGCCACCTATGGTGAGGTTTATCAACAACAGCTGACAAAATACCTAGGAAAACTTTTCAAATTAAATTAACAGAATGTCAACTCACTTGGCCATGTGCAAACTATCCCCCCCCCCCCCCCCCCCCCCTTTTTTTTTTGTAAAAACATCTTAAAACTGTTGTGTAAATGTACTGTATCTTTTGAGACTCTCTTCCAATTCCTTCACAGATATCTGAGAGAAATGTTTTCACAGGAATCACTGATCTTTTACTTCTGTAACTAAACATTCAATAAAGGTTCACTTGACAGGCCAGTTGAGGCAACAGAAGCTTTCCTTGGCACTGACTGTCATGTCCCACCAAACACTCAAAACTTTATCATCAAAACTCAACTTGCTTCAAGCAATACTGATGTATAGAGTGTAAATGGAGTTGTTTTTATATCAGTAAGTGCATAAAAAAACTTTTTTCAATCCATACATTTACCTGGTTTATTAAATATCAAACCGGAAAATTTTACATTAAAAGGATCAGCACATCAGCATAAATGTACCAAAACTACCCCCAGATATTTTGATCGGACTAATTACCTGATATCTCCAATTTGGCCAATTTGTCCAACAATGCCAGATGAATTCTTTTAGATAAGAAACTCCATAACAACACAATGGTTACAGTGTCTGGTAATTAACACTTTCAACAGAAAGTGGGAACAGGTGGCCGCTGTCCCGTAGGTACTCTAGCTAGCTCAGGTACAACATCACAACTTAAGACGTCGGTTAACATTAGAACAGATATAAGTACCCCCATCTGTTTAGCTGTCTGTTGTAGACTTGGCACCGAGTGGGCCATATTGTCCTGCACATTCATTTAATCTCTATAATTAATCCAAGACAATTTTTTTTATTTTGAGAAATTTTGTATGTAATAGCAGTTCATTTACTAAATTTTACAAGCTCTCTTTGCCAAGAGTAAAATGCATCAAATTTAAATCATTTACTGTATTTTTATTCTACTAATAGAACAATGATGACTTTCTAAATTTGTATACTGACCAAAACAATCATGCTAACTAATAACACAGGGTGAGGACAATAATGGACAATGAACATTTTTGCTTCAATATCAACCCATGAAAATCTTTGCTTCAATAATAACCCATGAATACCTTTGCTTCAATATTGGACCATGAATACATTTGCTTCAATATTGGACCATGAATACATTTGCTTCAATATTGGACCATTAATACATTTGCTTCAATTTTGGACCATGAATACCTTTGCTTCAATATTGGACATGAATATCTTTGCTTCAATATCATAGACAATGAATACCTTAAGCTTTGTTTCAATAGTGGGCAATGAACACCTTTGCTTCATTATCAACCCATGAATATCTTTGCTTCATTATTGGACAATGAACACTTTTGCTTCAATAATAACCCATGAATACCTTTGCTTCAATAATAACCCATTAACATCTTTGCTTCAATAATAACCCATGAATATCTTTGCTTCAATAATAACCCATTAACATCTTTGCTTCAATAATAACCCATGAATATCTTTGCTTCAATATTATAGACAATGAACACCTTTACTTCAATATTGGACAATGAACACCTTTACTTCAATAATAGACAATAAACACCTACATTCATTGATTCAATATTGGCCAATGAACATCATTTTCATCATCAATAAAATAGCACTATATATAACAAAATTTTTAATTGTTTAAGCCTCTCCGGAATAACTATGCCACAGTATAAACTCTTTAAGACACTTGGTCTATATTGAGTCAGGTGAAAAACAAACTAATTCAACCTTTAGGAAAATAACATTTTTTTCCAAATCTAAACGAGGAAATAAACCACTGGATAATAGATTGTCAGCACTATAAACAAAACCTTTTGACACCAGGGTCTCCTCACCAATCTATTCACCATCCAAAGGGACTATCCTCCTTCATCATAACACAACTTTACCATCCAATGTGGGGACCCCCTCCCCAGGAGCCACACTCGGACATATCAATCATTTCCCTCATTTTATTTACCAGTTTACCTCTAAAGATAAGAGCCATCATGTCTTTTACATTTTTACCCATTTTCCTGGCAAGGTGCCAATGAATCAGCTGTGGTGTTGTACATGCGCTTTCATATAGGGGAGCTCCTCCTCCACTATCTGGCCCTGCTAATCAGACTACTTTCACCCCTGGCTGCAGAAATCACTCAGGCGTGACAACTATCTACCACCATGACATACTGGCAGTGGTCCACGAAGTGCATCTAACTAGCACACAAACATTGAGCAATGGCTGCTGCATCACCTGAGAGCCCAAATGGTTATAAATAGCTCATTACTACACACCCCTTCAAGTAGGTCATAAAACATATTTCAGCAAATCTGCATCTACTTTCTCACAAGTGTTTCATAAAAAGTCAGTTTCCTTACAAGCATTACATTATCATCATCATTTCTTTTCTCTGTATATATATATATGTTACAGATACTTAAATCATTTATGGAAAAAGTGTTTTATAATCAAAGCCTTTAGCCCAAAATTATTACCTTGTTTTGGCCTTCTTACTTAATGTATGTGTCACAAAAATTATTCTGCATATTTCCCCACTAATTTGCTCCAGAAAATCAGTCAACTATTTTTCTGATTAAATCATAACAATTGTCTGTACATTCTATTTCTACTGACTAAATACATTAATATATATATAACTTAGGACAGTTTAAAAGTTAAATGTGTAAAATGGATGATTGTTGACTGAAATCAGGATGAACTAAAAGTTAGTACTGAGCTATGTGATCATGATTACATCAAAGAATATAAAGGGAATGACTGTTGAGGAAAAAACAAGTAAGACAGGAAAAAGGGGTGTCCATGAATCAAAACCAGTCCTCCCAATCATTCAACTGTTCAGGTTAGGTACAAAGTGAGTCTAGCAAAGTTTGGATGCTGCTCGAACTCTCAGTAAGGAAGTACTTGTCAATGTCTAATGGAAGACTTTGATAAAAACATTGCTGTAAGCACTGAGAGGATCAACCATTTCCTTGACCTTACAAGCACCTCTTCAAGCCTGATCCCTTTGATCAAGGTCATCAACATGTTTTATTTCTCTCATCTGATCTCCCAGACCCTTGTATTTTTCTGATATACACTTGACATGTATGTAGTGACCACTTGATGCTTGAAGATGATATCTTGATGTGGCCAGTGATAACTCCAGATGACCTCTGTCATTGACGGTCAGTATTGACCCTAATGACCTCTGTCACCAGCCATGGTTAATCCAGACATACATTTTCCCCCCCTATTTCACACTGAACACAAATAATCAGTTCTGACTCTATTGGTGATCATTGGTATTCAAAATCATCTTCTTATTGTAAATACCTCCACCTGGTTTTCTACTAAGTAAATTAATATCACTGTGTATTTATCAGTCAGACCCCTGTTTTGGTTGTCTGATTTACACACTAGATTACAGAAACATTTGTGGGCTATGTTTATCATTTTTACTTATTATCGTTCAGTGCAAATTCCCTAAAAACAAGTATTTTTGTATAATGATCATCCCCTTGGGGCTAATTAGTGTCCTTATCACAGGGACAGATGATCGTTAGATTGCATTTCGGTAAACTCAGTAAACTCAACCGGTAGCTGTGTTTGAAGATTTATCAGTGTATGTAAGTCTGCTACTGTAAGTAAACGACACTACACGAGAGACAAGTCTTTCATCTCAGATAGAGTTTTAAATTCATGAATATATGAATATCATATGACAGTGAAATCGTGAGTGTATAAGTGCAAGCCACGTGTTGTGCAACAGACCATGTCAATGAAGTGTGGCAGACAATTTACGTCTTTCATTATCCACGCTCTGATGATTTTATTTACCTGTATAAAAATCTTTAACACCTGCCTTGAATACCTTTACTGGCTCAGAGTAAACGATCAGGCAGAATGAAGCAGAACATAAGACTTCTACCTATACAGCGTTCACCTTGAAATGACACCTGTATTCCACCTGAACATAGTCGTTAAGGAGTACGGGTTAAATTCCCCAGACGAGCACAAGATCTCAATAAAATCCCCACACTTTATAAGTCACAGATTTAATCACAGTGTACATTATAAACATATTCATGATTGAATTACTAGAAAGTTACATTAGGGAAGTTTCCAAGGTACTGATGTAATCTCATCAGAGCAGAGACAGATTAGAAAGTGTGAGAAGTACTACCTATATCATCAGTCAGAATAGAGAGAGGAGAGAGAGGGGGTAGAAAGTGTGAGAAGTACTACCTCTATGGTCAGAAGATAGAGAGAGGAGAGAGAGGGTAGAAAGTGTGAGAAGTACTACCTATATCATCAGTCAGAATAGAGAGAGGAGAGAGGGGTTAGAAAGTGTGAGAAGTACTACCTATATCATCAGTCAGAATAGAGAGAGGAGAGAGAGGGTAGAAAGTGTGAGAAGTACTACCTATATCATCAGTCAGAATAGAGAGAGGAGAGAGGGGGTAGAAAGTGTGAGAAGCACTACCTATATCATCAGTCAGAATAGAGAGAGGAGAGAGAGGGTAGAAAGTGTGAGAAGTACTACCTATATCATCAGTCAGAATAGAGAGAGGAGAGAGAGGGTTAGAAAGTGTGAGAAGTACTACCTATATCATCAGTCAGAATAGAGAGAGGAGAGAGGAGGTAGAAAGTGTGAGAAGTACTACCTATATCATCAGTCAGAATAGAGAGAGGAGAGAGGGGGTAGAAAGTGTGAGAAGTACTACCTATATCATCAGTCAGAATAGAGAGGGGGGGGAGAGAGGGTTAGAAAGGTGAGAATACTCCCTTATGTCAGAAAAGAAGGGGAGGAGGAGGAGAAAGGTGAAAAGTACACCTTTCAAGTCAGAATAAGAGAGGAGGGGGGGGGGTTGAAGTGTGAGCAAGTACTACCTATATCATCAGTCAGAATAGAGAGAGGAGGAGAGGGTAGAAAGTGTGAGAAGTACTACCTCTATGGTCAGAAGATAGAGAGAGGAGAGAGGAGGTAGAAAGTGTGAGAAGTACTACCTATATCATCAGTCAGAATAGAGAGAGGAGAGAGGGGGTAGAAAGTGTGAGAAGTACTACCTATATCATCAGTCAGAATAGAGAGAGGAGAGAGAGGGGTAGAAAGTGTGAGAAGTACTACCTATATCATCAGTCAGAATAGAGAGAGGAGAGAGGGGGTAGAAAGTGTGAGAAGTACTACCTATATCATCAGTCAGAATAGAGAGAGGAGAGAGGGGTAGAAAGTGTGAGAAGTACTACCTATATCATCAGTCAGAATAGAGAGAGGAGAGAGGAGGGTAGAAAGTGTGAGAAGTACTACCTATATCATCAGTCAGAATAGAGAGAGGAGAGAGGGGGTAGAAAGTGTGAGAAGTACTACCTATATCATCAGTCAGAATAGAGAGAGGAGAGAGAGGGGTAGAAAGTGTGAGAAGTACTACCTCTATGATCAGAGGATAGAGAGAGGAGAGAGAGAGGGTAGAAAGTGTGAGAAGTACTACCTATATCATCAGTCAGAATAGAGAGAGGAGAGAGAGGGTGTAGAAAGTGTGAGAAGTACTACCTCTATGATCAGAGGATAGAGAGAGGAGAGAGAGAGGGTAGAAAGTGTGAGAAGTACTACCTATATCATCAGTCAGAATAGAGAGAGGAGAGAGGAGGTAGAAAGTGTGAGAAGTACTACCTCTATGATCAGAAGATATAGAGAGGAGAGAGAGAGGGTAGAAAGTGTGAGCAGTAGCAGAACCTCTATGGTCAGAGGAAGAGAGAGGAGAGAGAGAGGGTAGAAAGTGTGAGAAGTAACTACCTCTATCGTCAGAGGATAGAGAGAAGAGAGAGAGGGGGTAGAAAGTGAGTGAAGCAGAACCTCTATGGTCAGAGGATAGAGAGAGGAGAGAGGGGTTAGAAAGTGTGAGAAGTACTACCCTCTATGAGAGAGGATAGAGAGAGGAGAGAGAGGGTAGAAAGTGTGAGAAGTACTACCTCTATGGTCAGAGGATAGAGAGAGGAGAGAGAGGGGGTAGAAAGTGTGAGAAGTACTACCTCTATGATCAGAGGATAGAGAGAGGAGAGAGGGGGTAGAAAGTGTGAGAAGTACTACCTCTATGATCAGAGGATAGAGAGAGGAGAGAGAGGGTAGAAAGTGTGAGAAGCACTAACTCTATGATCAGAGGATAGAGAGAAGAGAGAGAGGAGGAGGTCAGAAAGTGCGAGACGCACAACCTCTTGGTCAGCGAATAGAAGCGGAGAGATAGGAGGTCGACCGGTGTGACGCAGACCCCCTATGTCAGGGTAGAGGGGGAGAGGGGGGTGAAGTGGAGAGACAACTCTTGTAGAGGAAGGGGAAAAAGGGGGGGGGGGGTAGAAAGGTGGAAAAGCCTACCTTTGTAGGGATGGGAAGGGGGGGGGTGGGTGGGGGGCAAACCTTTGGTCGAGGTGGAGGGGAGAGAGGGGGGAAAAAGTTGGGAAAATCACCCAGAAAAAAGAGGGGAGAGGGGAGGGAGGGAAGCTTAAACCCCGACCTAGGCGAGGAGGAGAGGGGGGGGGGGGGGGGTTGAGAAGAAAAGAGGCCTTATGGGGGCGTAGTAAGAGAGAGGGGGTAGAAGGCGAGACGCGAACCCCCGGCGGGAAGAAAAGGGGAGAAGGGGAGAAGTGGAGAACCCACCAACCGGCGAAGAAGGGGGGAGGGGGAAAGGGGAGGGGCCCCAACATCCGTAGAAAGAGGGGGAGAGGGGGGGAAGGTAAGAAGTAACCAAAAACAGAAGAGAGGGAGAGGGGGGGGGGGGGCCTAATTTAAAGTGTAGGGGGAGGGGGGGGGGGGTTTAGAAAGTGTGGAAGTCTCCAAACCATCAGGAAGAGGGGGAGGGGGGAGAAAGTGTGGAAAAGTTAAACTTATCTGTCGAAAGGGGGGGGGGTTTGGGAAAGGTAAAAGTATACCTTTCCCTCGCCCGGAGGGGGAGAGGGGAGGGGGGGGGGAAAAAAAGTGTGGAAAGTAACCCCCAACCCCCCCCAAAGGGGGGGGGGGGGTAGAAAGGGGGAGGAAGAAGGGGGGAAAAAGAGAGGGGGGAGGGGGGAAAAAAGTGGAGAAGAAAAAAAGTAGTGGGAGGGGAGAGGGTGGTTGGAAGTCACCTTATCTCGGCGATGGGGGGGAGGGGGAAAAAAAGTGTGGGTACTCCTTTTCTCAGCGTAGAGAGAGGGGGGAAGGAGGGGAAAGGGGGGCCCCTTGGCAGGGGATGGGGAGGAGGAGGGGGGGGGTGAGTGAAAAGGGGAACCCTTGGTGGGGAAAGAGAGAGGGGGGGAGAGGGGTGGTGTGAGAGTACTACCTCTTGCAGGGGGGGAGAGAGGGGGTTAAAAATGGGGAAGGCCTCTATGGGGGGAAAAGGGGAGGGGGGAGGGGGGGTAGAAAGGGTAGAAGTAACCTCTATGTCAGGGATGAGAGAGGGGGAGAGAGGGTGGTGGAGCACTCCCCTCTATGGTCAGGGATAGAGAGAGGGAGAGAGGGGGAGAAAGGGGAAAAGCCCCAAATGTAGAGGATAGAGAGGGAGAGAGGGGTTTAAAAAGTTGGGAAAGACTCCCTTATGTCAGGGAAGAGAGAAGAGAGCAGGGGAGAAGTGTGAGAAGCACTAACTTATGTAGGGAGAGGGGGAGGAGGAGGTGGGGAAAAGGGAGGAAAAAAAGGGGAACCCCAAACCCTTGGTCAGAAAAAATTAGGAGGGGGAAGGGGGGTTTTGGGAAAAGTGGGAAGGTCTAGGTGGGAAAAAGGGGCGGGAGGGGGGGGGGGGTAGAAAATGTGAGAAGCACTACCTCTATGGTCAGTAAGATTATAGATGATGTGAGAAAGTGTAGAAGCAGAACCTCTTGGTCAGAGATAAGATATATTAAGAGAGAGGGGGTAGAAGTGGTGAGAAGTACTACCTCTATGATCAGAAGATATAGAGAGGAGAGAGAGGAGGTAGAAAGTGTGTGAAGCAGAACCTCTATGGTCAGAGGATAGAGAGAGGAGAGAGAGGGTAGAAAGTGTGAGAAGCACTACCTCTATGGTCAGTAGATAGAGAGAGGAGGTAGAAAGTGGCGAGGAAGGCAGAAACCTCTATGGTCAGAGGATAAGAGGAGAGGAAGAGAGGGTAGAAAGTGTGAGAAGCACTACCTATATCATCAGTCAGTATAGAGAGAGGAGAGAGAGGGTAGAAAGTGTGAGAAGTACTACCTATATCATCAGTCAGAATAGAGAGAGGAGAGAGGGGTTAGAAAGTGTGAGAAGTACTACCTATATCATCAGTCAGAATAGAGAGAGGAGAGAGAGGAGGTAGAAAGTGTGAGAAGTACTACCTATATCATCGTAAAAATAGGAGGGAGAGAGGGGGTAGAAATGGGGGAGAAGGAAAGACACCTAAAGAAGGAAAGAGAGAGGAGAGAGGGGAAAAGGGGTTTGAGAATTAAAATAGTAGAATAGGAGAGGAGAGGGAGGTAGAAAAAGTGGAGAAGTACTACCTATATCAGTCAAAATAAAGAGAGGAGAGGAGGGAGAAAGGGGAAAAGATACCAAAAAGAGAAAGAGAGAGGGGAGGGGGGGGAAAGAAAGTGGGGAAAAAAATACCCTGGTAGAAGATAGAGAGAGGGGAGGAGGTAAAAAGGGTTGAAAAAAGACTACTTTTCAGTAGAAAGAGAGAGGGAGAGGGGGAGGGGGAAAAGGTGAGAAGATACCCCATGATAGAAGTAAGGGGAGGAGGGAGGGGGGTAGAAAGTTGGAAGAAAAACCCCTTATTCAGGGATAGGGGGGAGAAAGGGTAGAAAGTGTGAGAAGTACCCCTATTCAGTAGATAGAGAGAGGAGGTAGAAAGTGTGAGAAGTACTACCTCTATGGTCAGAGGATAGAGAGAGGAGAGAGGGGGTAGAAAGTGTGAGAAGTACTACCTATATCATCAGTCAGAATAGAAAGAGGAGAGAGGGGGTAGAAAGTGTGAGAAGTATTACCTCTATGATCATGGGATAGAGAGAGGAGAGAGAGGGTAGAAAGTGTGAGAAGCACTACCTATATGATCATGGGATAGAGAGAGGAGAGAGAGGGTAGAAAGTGTGAGAAGTACTACCTATATCATTAGTCAGAATAGAGAGAGGGTAGAAAGTGTGAGAAGTACTACCTATATCAACAGTCAGGATAGAGAGAGGAGAGAGGGGGTAGAAAGTGTGAGAAGCACTACCTATATCATCAGTCAGAATAGAAAGAGAGGAGGAGAGAGGGTAGAAAGTGTGAGAAGTACTACCTATATCATCAGTCAGAATAGAGAGAGGAGAGAGAGGGTAGAAAGTGTGAGAAGTACTACCTCTATGGTCAGAAGATAGAGAGAGGAGAGAGGAGGTAGAAAGTGTGAGAAGTACTACCTATATCATCAGTCAGAATAGAGAGAGGAGAGAGAGGGTAGAAAGTGTGAGAAGTACTACCTATATCATCAGTCAGAATAGAGAGAGGAGAGAGAGGGTAGAAAGTGTGAGAAGTACTACCTATATCATCAGTCAGAATAGAGAGAGGAGAGAGGAGGTAGAAAGTGTGAGAAGCACTACCTCTATGGTCAGAGGATAGAGAGAGGAGAGAGAGAGAGGGTAGAAAGTGAGTGAAGCAGAACCTCTATGGTCAGAGGAGAGAGAGAGGAGAGAGAGAGGGTAGAAAGTGTGAGAAGTACTACCTCTATCGTCAGAAGATAGAGAGAAGAGAGAGAGGGGGTAGAAAGTGAGTGAAGCAGAACCTCTATGGTCAGAGGATAGAGAGAGGAGAGAGAGGGGGTAGAAAGTGTGAGAAGTACTACCTCTATGATCAGAGGATAGAGAGAGGAGAGAGAGGGTAGAAAGTGTGAGAAGCACTACCTCTATGGTCAGAGGATAGAGAGAGGAGAGAGAGGGGGTAGAAAGTGTGAGAAGTACTACCTCTATGATCAGAGGATAGAGAGAGGAGAGAGGGGGTAGAAAGTGTGAGAAGTACTACCTCTATGATCAGAGGATAGAGAGAAGAGAGAGAGGGTAGAAAGTGTGAGAAGCACTAACTCTATGATCAGAGGATAGAGAGAAGAGAGAGAGGAGGTAGAAAGTGCGAGAAGCACAACCTCTATGGTCAGAGAATAGAGAGAGGAGAGATAGGAGGTAGAAAGTGTGTGAAGCAGAACCTCTATGGTCAGAGGATAGAGAGAGGAGAGAGAGGGTAGAAAGTGTGAGAAGCACTACCTCTATGATCAGAGGATAGAGAGAAGAGAGAGAGGGTAGAAAGTGTGAGAAGCACTACCTTGTCAGAGGTAGAGAGAAGAGAGAGAGGAGGTAGAAAGTGCGAGAAGCACAACCTCTATGGTCGGGGGAAAGGGGGAGAGGGGGGGGGGAGGGGTAGAAGTGTGAGAAGTAACCCTTATGATGGAATAGAGAGGAGAGAAGGGGAGGTAAAAAAGTGTGTGAAGGAACTTATGGTCAAGGATAGAGAAGGAGGGAGAGGGGGTTTAAAGGTGAGAAAGAAAACCCCTCTTGGTCGGGAAATAGGAGAGGAGGGTAGAAAGTGCGAGAAGCAAAACCCTTTAGGGGAAGGGGAAAAGAGAGAGGAGAGAGAGGGGGGGAAAAGGGGAGAAGAAATCCCCTATGGTAGAGATAGAGAGGGAGAGGGTAGAAAAAAGGTTGTTTTTGTGGGGGGGGGGGGGGAAAAAAAAAGCAAAAAACCAAAAAAAAAACCCTACAACCTCTATGGGCAAGTAGATAGAGAGAGGAGGTAGAAAGTGAGAGAAGCAGAACCTCTATGGTCAGAGGATAGAGAGAGGAGAGAGAGGGTAGAAAGTGTGAGAAGCACTACCTCTATGGTCAGTAGATAGAGAGAGGAGGTAGAAAGTGCGAGAAGCAGAACCTCTATGGTCAGAGGATAGAGAGAGGAGAGAGAGGGTAGAAAGTGTGAGAAGTACTACCTCTATGGTCAGAGGATAGAGAGAGGAGGTAGAAAGTGCGAGAAGTACTACCTCTATGATCAGAGGATAGAGAGAGGAGAGAGGAGGTAGAAAGTGTGAGAAGTACTACCTCTATGATCAGAGGATAGAGAGAGGAGGTAGAAAGTGTGAGAAGCACTACCTCTATGGTCAGAGGATAGAGAGAGGAGAGAGAGGGGGTAGAAAGTGTGAGACGTACTACCTCTATGATCAGAGGAGAGAGGAGAGGGAGGGGTAGAAAGTGAGAAGCACTACCTCTATGGTCAGAGGATAGAGAGAGGAGAGAGAGGGTAGAAAGTGTGAGACGTACTACCTCTATGATCAGAGGATAGACAGGGTGGAGAGGGTAGAAAGCATGAACTTTTTGATATCAGCGTAAGAAGTGTTGATACAGTTTCGACAGGTATAAGATATCCTTAATGTATTTTTATGGAAGATACATTCAAATAATGAGACCAGCTTATAGCTTTTATATATAATGTACGTTTACGTACCAGTGTAATGTACATCTACATGCATATCAGAGAATTGTGTTGGGTCTGTATTTGTCAATTCTTTGGAAAAATTTCAATAATAATGGAATGTTTTTATGATTTTGTAGATAAGAGATCAGAAACAGAATATAGGTATAACTTTGTCATTAAATTACCTGTTTATGTAGTCAAAAATAAAACCAATGGCTCTGAGGAGAGTAATCTATCATCTTCTAACCATGTTAAAGATATTTACACTCTAGAATTTTAATATGACTCCCTACATATTACAAGTTTGAACTAAAGTACCAATATACTTAACTGTGATATATTTCCATTGCCTAGTAACTTCAGAAAAACTCTGAAAGGATCTTATAACAAGCTTACTTGGTATTGCTAAAGCAATACACGTCCCCTATCAGTCCCTGTTAAAAATAGTACCAGTGACCTTGACCCAAAAAACTCTGAAAGTAATTACATATTAAAAAGTATGTGTACACACGAAGTATGACCTGTAGCCCTAAGACAGGGACTTGAGAGTTTTTAATTTGAACATCGTCAGGTGTGTAAAAGCAATGGTCAGACATCATAGGGGTTAAAACAAATTCTGATCCTGAAATAACCATTCCTCTTTTTTATATATGAAAGCTAATAATTGTATTATTTTTATTTGTGTGGACAACTTATAATGATGACCTTTGACCTTCAGACCAAGCTATCACTCTCCAGAGAAGAAGTTAAGTATGAAGGGTAGTTTGGTTGGTCCTATAGGAAAGTGTTTATGACAATTGTCCTAGTCCAAACACCTTCGGACTTGAAACACAATCAGAAGCCAGCATGTGGAGACAGGAACATTGAGAGGTCAATACATATGGATACCTGGGTCAGGAGAATAACACCAACTGACCACATGTGGACACAACAATATTTACTTCTTTTGCATTCAGTCTTTACGATGAGTTTAGTATTCAGCCTGAGCTCTCTGTTCAGATATTTCAGTAAGGTATTCAGCCTGATCTCTCTGTTCAGATATATAGGTATGGTATTCAGCCCGATCTCTCTGTTCAGATATATCGGTGTGGTATTCAGCCCGATCTCTCTGTTCAGATATATCGGTGGGTGTGGTATTCAGCCCGATCTCTCTGTTCAGATATATCGGTACGGTATTCAGCCCGATCTCTCTGTTCAGATATTTCAGTAAGGTATTCAGCCCGATCTCTCTGTTCAGATTTATTGGTGTGGTATTCAGCCCGATCTCTCTGTTCAGATATATCGGTGTGGTATTCAGCCCGATCTCTCTGTTCAGATATATCGGTACGGTATTCAGCCCGATTTCTCTGTTCAGATATATCGGTGGGTGTGGTATTCAGCCCGATCTCTCTGTTCAGATATATCGGTGTGGTATTCAGCCCGATCTCTCTGTTCAGATATATCGGTACGGTATTCAGCCCGATCTCTCTGTTCAGATATATCGGTATGGTATTCAGCCTGATCTCTCTGTTCAGATATTTCAGTAAGGTATTCAGCCCGATTTCTCTGTTCAGATATATAGGTATGGTATTCAGCCCGATCTCTCTGTTCAGATATATCGGTGTGGTATTCAGCCCGATCTCTCTGTTCAGATATATCGGTGGGTGTGGTATTCAGCCCAATCTCTCTGTTCAGATATATCGGTGTGGTATTCAGCCCGATCTCTCTGTTCAGATATATATTGGTATGGTATTCAGCCCGACCTCTCTGTTCAGATATATTACGGTGTGGTATTCAGCCCGACCTCTCTGTTCAGATATATTGGTATGGTATTCAGCCCGACCTCTCTGTTCAGATATATCGGTGTGGTATTCAGCCCGATCTCTCTATTCAGATATATAGGTGCGGTATTCAGCCCGATCGCTCTGTTCAGATATATTGGTATGGTATTCAGCCCGATCTCTCTGTTCAGACATATCTGAATGGTATTCAGTATTCAACCTAGTGTTTCTCCTGTGCAATAACAGACTGCAAGGTATGTCTGTGACCTTGAAAATACATCAAGACCATTCATATTTACACCTTTTGTAGCCCTTCATCCCAGCATGAAACTGGAAAAATATTATGGCTAAGAGACTCTTGGTTATTGAGAAGAAGTAACTAATTTTTTTTACACATATCTGACCCCTGAGACCTTGAAAATAGGTCAAGGTCATGTTTTGTTTTTATATGATTTTTTACATGATTAATTATCATACAAAATGTGATATAAATGATTGCGCTTATCTTTGCTATTGAGATTATCTGAATTCCCTAATATGACAGTATACCAAATATCAGAAGATATATCTGTCACAAATGTAAAATTGTAGACTTTCTGGTCAGATACAGGTGAATCATAAGAGATCAATTTGCCATATCTATCAAACACACACTGAAGCACACAAACATACTTGATATGTACAGTTTGTTTGTTTGTTTTTATTTAACGTCCTATTAACAGCCAGGGTCATTTAAGGACGTGCCAGGTTTTGGAGGTGGAGGAAAGCCGGAGTTCCCGGAGAAAAACCACCGGCCTACGGTCAGTACCTGGCAACTGCCTCACGTAGGTTTCGAACTGGCAACCCAGAGGTGGAGGGCTAGTGTTAAAGTGTCGGGACACCTTAACCACTCGGCCACCGCGGCCCCTGATATGTACAGAACACTCTGTGTAAAGAATTTGTAAATAAAACCAACAGTTTAATGGTTGCCATATAGAATATCTTTTTTTTTCTCTTGTGCTTCTTATTCATGAAAAATATAGCATTCTGAAATGACAGCTAATAAATGTTTTGTATTCAATAAGAATCAATTAAAATTTGAAATCCTCTTTACAATAATGACATGAAATATCATATTTTAGTATAAGGATATCTGATTCGTTAGGAAAATATATCAGACTTTCAAGAATAAACTGAACATTTTCTGATTTGTCATGTCAAAACAAAAATCTGTTTCTACACTAATGGTTAGAAGTGATGGCTAGAGTTAGCAGACGACCCCAGACTCCTTAGTTGTCATTGCTCTGATTAGTCCAGTCAATAAACCACAGAATATCCATTACATTAAGTTGATTAACTCCCTCTGACACGATCCTGCAATGTTCTGTAATTTTATACACTTTTTGGCTATAATTCTCTATCAGTCTGTCACTGGACACATCTGTCCTCATGGCTAGCCAAGATAGAAACTCCCAAAGGGCCAGTGTGACAGCCAGCCTTTATCACCTGGTCAGGCTGTTAAGGAAATGAAAGGTCAAAGGGGTGGACCAGGTCAAATCATAAAACAGATAAGTTGCATAAACTGCAAGGGCCAGGGTTCTCAAGGCAAGTGGTCAAAGACTAATTGCTGTGAGATGAGCTGACTTTCACACCAATCAGATGGTCACTAAATCTGTGTTGTGTTCTCATGGCCGAAGAGGTCATTGGTCATAAGGGCATCATTGTAAGAATCCTTTTGTTAACCATTCATTTTAAACAAAAGAATTGAAATGTTAGCTCTAAAAATCATTTTTACATAAATGTTTGGTACAGAAATCTATCTATTTGACTTTGTCAAACCTCCTACATGCCAATATCAACATCACACAAAGTCAGGGTCGAGATTCAGGATGTTTATAATCATGCATTGTACAATGAAAACCTTTAAGCCTCACCAGTTAAGTCGGCAGGTAAAGGGTTATCAACATTTCCTATTGAGCACTAAAACTTCCAATGACACACCCAACTGACCACTGTTTTCTAACAAGAGACAGCCATGTTTGTGCCTTCTGTCCGATTAAACCTCTCAATCTGAGCCGATTGACTGCCTGGTCTTTTCAATTCTTTGCATTTTCTATAACAATATAAGAGACAAAGACACAGAATGTGTGCCCAAAAATTCATTAAAATTGCACCTTTCAAACTATCATGAACAAGATTTCTGTAGCCACTGCACAACTTTAACTTCAAATTTTTTTTACAGGAATTACACATGATAATATGTCCTGTCTCTCCTCGAGCTCCTTTGTAAGTATGGTAAGCTTTAAACAAAAATGAAGATTTGATGGATTCCTTATATTGTTTAAAAAACTACCAAACAATACAAACTTCAATGTTTAGAGTGACAGTAGGTGAGCATTCTATACCTAAAATATTAGTGTTCTGTGAAGTCAGAAGATAACAACTCCGATACACCTGTATTCACTTTTAATATCTACTAGTTTTTACAGCCCTAGCAGAGGCAATAATAATGTTAAATCAAAATTCTCAAATTCTTAGGTTTTTAACCCCAAAACACACAAAACTTTACTTCTATATGGTGCATTAATTGTCCACACTACAATACCTCTATAAAGTATATTCCAAGTCTGGTTGGAATATTAAATAACACCGGTATTTCTGAAAAATGTAGCTAAACGCAAAACTACAAAAACATTTTCCCCAGCATTCCTAACTAATATCCAGAGCTAGTAAACCCAGATGATATATATTCCACAAATGGCGGCTGTGTTGAGAAGTCCATTATGTGATCTAACTATATATACACAAAGTTTGGTTAAAGTTGGACTTTTATTCTTTGAGTAGGGGATCTTAAAGGCAAAATATTCAGTGAAGTTTTAAAAATGATGTGAAAAGCGATAGGTGACTTTCTATCCCAGGAGGGACAAAAACAACTGAAGATTTTTCAAGACAATAAAATTAAAGACATTAAAATTGATACAACATTGATTAATACATTATGACCATTTCAAATGTAAACAATGTTTTAATAATTGTTTTTAATGAATCTGAGTACATTTGTATTCTATTTAATTCAAATACAGTGTAACTAAAACGGTTATAAAACAATTCTAAAGAATTTGATTATTGAAAAAAAAATACAGCAAGAAGTACTTTGTTTTATGTTTTGATATGAATAGCCAAGGAGGATAAATTAGGTAATCATAAATTAACTTAACTTTTGATTTAAAAAATGCATTTTAATGTCAAAACATTCAGAAATAGAAAAAAAACCCAAAAAATTACCCCGAAATTGCTGCATGAAACATCTACCACTAGGTGTCAGGATGACAGGTACTATTACAGTAGAATTCGTAACATTTCTATCAAAACAATGTTTATTTTATTAACATGCATGTGATCCTCTCCGGGTTTTACACCATTTTATCTGATTTATAAATGCCTGCATGTAGAGATCACTCCAGTCTGCAGCATCGTTTCTAAACTTCTTTCATTTCTTAGCATTTAAAACCTCATTACAGTCCTTTAATGTTCCTATCACCCCTGAAAATCAGAGTACGTAAGAATTTGTCTATCCTGCATGTCGCTCAATCACCTTTTAAATTAAGACATTATGCATACATATAGCTTGTACTGCACCCAAGATGCTCTTTTTGCCCCACTCCACCCATCTTAATAAAACGGGTGTCAGAGGCACATCTCTACCAGTATATACCAGTCTACAAACCCAATACGACCCCCATCTTCCACACTCCAAATATACACCCTACATTTAAAATATCATTGACAGTTTCTTTTAAATCCAAATGTTCATGAAGATGAAGCCTCTATCAATTACCAGTGAAATCTAAAGCTTTAAAACCAGAAATAAAAATGTGAAGGCTACATAACATTTGCAGGTTGTGCACGATAAAGCTCTTACGGAACAATGATACGGGCACGCTCTATCACTACCATATATCAAACACTAATCTGTTAAATTGCACGGCAGCTCCTAGGTCAAATGGGATTGAAAACCGTGTCAAAGGTTGTAGAGTTGCCAAAGCCACCTATCACAATAAGGGTTAGATGTGAAGGGGTGTTAAGAGTGAAAGGATTCTCCATTGGATGACACAAGACAATGCTCATAAATACACATGGCCAACATCTGTAATGGTGAGGTATGGATTGTTCTCCAACACACAAAACAAACAAACCTAACGACACAATATTTAGACATCAATGTGAACAACACTTTCCGCACAAAGCCTGATCAGAAGCTCTCTAATCCAAACTCTAATCCAAACTCTAATCGAAGGAAATGAACAGAAAAGTGACAGCCTTAATAATAACTTAGTCACTGATCGGTGTTCACATTCAATCCCAAGAAACCATTAAAGATTAGCAAAACCAATCAGGAAAACTCACTGTTTTAATAAATGAAATGTCAGAATTCTCATTTCATAATCTCTGAAAGCAGTCCAAATACCAATGATAACAAAATTGGAACCTAAAAATGACGATAATGGACAGACATACAGATGTCTTTCCCAATCAGAGGTAAGAGCACCACACAGGTTAACGAAGGCCCGCTTCATACCTTCATTAAGGAACATATTACAAAGCTAAAAAGTCGGACTGAAAATATTTTCATTCATTGATAGTTGGATGATAAAAAGTGAAATTGAATGGATCAGATATCTGTTAGACAATCCAGCAGGTCAGCTACACGCATACAATCAGTGACAGTGCACAGTGGTAATGGCTGCCGTCACAGACCGAGATTGAATAACACGCCTGATTGGTGATTTGTGGGTAGGGTGCTAGGGTAACCACACACTGCGGGTTTGGGGTGTGTGGCGCGACACACTGGCCATATGGGACCCTCACTCACCATGTGCAATCCCTCCTAATTATGTGTATTGCCATGGTAACAGCACGCCATTCAGTGTCACCAAAGATGGTGACACAGACAAGATCTCTTACCAAAAGCATTACATGTAATTGTTTTGATAGTATGAAAAATTCAATATGTCAATTTAAAAAAAAATTTAACATTAGAAACATAAATTTAATGATAATATCTGTGTATCTGAATTTGAAAATCAAATATGGCACAATGGATATCTTAAAATTAAGGTTCCTTCTGCTTTTAAATTGTATCTTTTAGTACTCAAAAGTACATAGTTTTAGTTTTTCTCTTTAAAATTTGCAAGGACAACAAAACTGGAGAACCTAGGGAGACCAACATGGTTGGGCAGATGACCTCATCCCTTTTCATGTCCGACTGGGGAATCAAACACTCAAAGCAAAGGTCACTATGTGAAAGGCAAGTGTGTAACCACTGTTCTATAAAACCTCCAAATTATATAAACTCTAGAAATGCGACAGAGTTTGTGATCCATGCTTTGATATCTAGAAATGCGACAGAATTTGTGATACATACTTTGATATCTAGAAATGTGACAGAATATGTGATCCATACTTTGATATCTAGAAATGTGACAGAATATGTGATCCATACTTTGATATCTATAAATGTGACAGAATTTGTGATCCATACTTTGATATCTAGAAATGTGACAGAATTTGTGATCCATACTTTGATATCTAGAAATGTGACAGAATGAACTGAATAATTTCATTCTTTCTAAATTACAAATATGCCATTGTGTACCCTTAAAATCACAAAATATGCTTCAAGTGGACTGAAATAACAGTTTTAACATTATATCAACTGAACACTCTCAAGGTGGAATATGGGTTGGTATCTGTGAAAGTAAGTGAATTGTCTGTTCTGAATACATCATATGATACCATCAAGTAATCATTGTGATAAAATGGTCTTCTGATCAATTTCAAACACTAGGTTTGGACATAAATATAATCATCAAAGCTACTCACATTTTTTACTAGTATAAGTCTAATTAAATTATTCAGAGGTATTCAAAGTTACTTTTGACATGTCCTTGTAACAAAAGCTTTGATACAGCTGACAGATTTCACCTTGGTAACTGCAATCTCTGTAACTAAACAATGGACTTCCATCAGCCAATGGCTACCAAAAAACCTAGACAATCAATCAAGGTTAAACAAATGCTTTCCTGCAGTAATTACAATAATGGGCAATGGAAATCAAACTTAAACCATTTTTAGTCTTAACACTCAATTCCCTCCTGTGTACTTGAAGGTTGCAGCCAGCACTTTACCTCGCCGGTGGGGTTTGGCGGTCTTAAACAAAAGTTGGCTCCTATTTAAATACCTTACAATAAAATCCATAATCACCCAGTCAGTATACAAGTCCCTATTTGTCTGTCATTGTTCTGATGAAATTATAACTTATATTTTTGTTGGTTTCCTTTGGGTTTCCTGATTTTTTGATAAGATATATTTCAGAATATCTGTAGGAACTGAAGTGTATTGTCCAATATACAAACAATTCCAGTCAATATAAATTGTACAAACAATTCTAGTCAATATAAATTGTTTTTCATCCCACGTCAATTCTACCACCTGTCCAGGGTAAGCCTCACATCCTTGATGTAAAGGACTAGTGTAGTTATAGGATGTGATATGTGATGGACATCAGGCATATTAGGGTTAGGACTGGACCAAACAAAGGACATCAAGATATTACATAGTACAATTTAGATACATGTTAATACTGAGATGTGCCCTTTTGTCTCATTTTTAGAAGAAAATAATTGGGATTGGAATTTTTTCAGGAGCAAATGAAACAGCAAATACTGCCTTGGTTTCTTACTTCTACATAACTTTTGAAGGGGCTGAACTACCTAGGGCTCCAAAACTTTGGCAGTTCCTTACACATGCTGGGCAATAAAATATTTATACTCGAAAACTTATTTCCATGACACGGACAAATCTGAAGACCTAGATTGATTTCAGTAAATTAATTAGGAAGTATAACTTTTCTGTTTGTAGTATTATATACATCAAGTTGTTAGCATTTATTGTATCACTTTCAGCAAGGGTAAACAATCCTAATGATGCGATATGTTTATCTTTTTTGATAGTATTCAAACTTACTGTTGCCCTGATTTCTACCATCATTAACATTTATAACAGAATATTTCCTAATAGAAAACCACCTCTTAAGTAGGAATAGAGTGCACCTTACATTGCATAGTATTCTCACACACAACAAAATCTATCTAGCTTTACACAAATCTTTTTCTCTGTCCTATTTAATTTCTTGCTGATCACACAGCTAATTCAATTTCCATTCATTTAATCAGGTAATGAGTTCTCCCAAGGGAGGCAACTGTCTTTTTGCCACTGAATTTGACACCTCTCTGGGAGGGTTGTATCAGGGAACATCTGTCTTCAGTGATACTATTGTGTCATAAGCTGAATCAGGCACGAGCCAGAACACTTGCTCTCTAATCAAGTCCATCGAGGTATTGCTAAATTTGAGAATTGTTCAATGTAGACCATTTTATTTTTTTTGGGTCGTGAAATGATATTTGGTATTCTCCATATATTCTAGTAAAATACTAGGTTACATGCTAGTGTTAAAGAACTGCTCTGTGGATCAGAGACTATAGAGACACATGGAAAGTATCTCAGTCAACTAGGTAAGTGTTCGTCTCTTCATCAATCATTTCTAAGACTAAGTCTCCTCAACCATTCCTGAGACTAAGTCTCTCTATCAACTGCTCCTATAGTGTAATGTAAGTCTCTCTATCAACTGTTCCTATAGTGTAATGTAAGTCTCTCTATCAACTGTTCCTATAGTGTAATGTAAGTCTCTCTATCAACTGTTCCTATAGTGTAATGTAAGCCTCTCCATCAACTGTTCCTATAGTGTAATGTAAGTCTCTCTATCAACTGTTCCTATAGTGTAATGTAAGCCTCTCTATCAACTGTTCCTATAGTGTAATGTAAGTCTCTCTATCAACTGTTCCTATAGTGTAATGTAAGTCTCTCTATCAACTGTTCCTATAGTGTAATGTAAGTCTCTCTATCAACTGTTCCTATAGTGTAATGTAAGTCTCTCTATCAACTGTTCCTATAGTGTAATGTAAGTCTCTCTATCAACTGTTCCTATAGTGTAATGTAAGTCTCTCCATCAACTGTTCCTATAGTGTAATGTAAGTCTCTATCAACTGTTCCTATAGTGTAATGTATTAGCCTCTCTATCAACTGTTCCTATAGTGTAATGTAAATCTCTCTATCAACTGTTCCTATAGTGTAATGTAAATCTCTCTATCAGCTGTTCCTATAGTGTAATGTAAGCCTCCTCTCTATCAACTGTTCCTATAGTGTATTATTATACCTCAGACTTGTATCACAGCTTCTGATTAGTGAAAACCATGTCACGTGATTAAAAACATTCGTTATGTCACCCTCTCGTGAGCCCTCCAAAATCGTTATGTCACCCTCTCGTGAGCCCCAACTCGGAACTCTCTTCCGTAACGTCTTCAAAAGTAGTCGAATCAGAGAAGTTCCGAGTATTCTGCTTGACAACAACAATGGCTGCCGGCGGACGCTATCGTCTGCCAACAGAGGAGGAATTGGCGAAATTATTGCAAGAAAAGGATTCTAAAAACACCAAAAGGGTCATCAATGTGGCCGTGGATTCCTTTAGACATTTCCTATCTGCAACAGGTAGGCCTAGACCAAAGGATTGTGAAAACTTCGACGTCCATACATTGAAAGTTCAACTGGGAGAATTTTATGCCGGGTCCAGAAAGACGATGGGGTACCTCTTAAAAACTTTTCTTAAAAACTGTTGATAGTAATAAATAAACTTATTGATACCAAAATTAATTCACTTATGTTTTTTTCGGTATAATAAAACAATTACTGCCCTTGTTCCGAGTTGACATGAATATTTGCCCACCCTTGAGGTGTCATGTCACCCTCGGGCTACGCCCTCGGGTGACATGACACCTCTCGGGTGGTCAAATATTCATGTCAACCCGGAACAAGGGCAATAATTGTATAATGTAAGTCTCTCTATCAACTGTTCCTATAGTGTAATGTAAGTCTCTCTATCAACTGTTCCTATAGTGTAATGTAAGTCTCTCTATCAACTGTTCCTATAGTGTAATGTAAGTCTCTCTATCAACTGTTCCTATAGTGTAATGTAGGTCTCTCTATCAACTGTTCCTATAGTGTAATGTAAGCCTATCTATCAACTGTTCCTATAGTGTAATGTAAGCTTCGATCAACTGTTTCTATAGTGTAATGTAAGCCTCTCTATCAACTGTTCCTATAGTGTAATGTAAGTCTCTCTATCAACTGTTCCTATAGTGTAATGTAAGTCTCTATATCAACTGTTCCTATAGTGTAATGTAAGTCTCTCTATCAACTGTTCCTATAGTGTAATGTAAGCCTCTCTATCAACTGTTCCTATAGTGTAATGTAAGTCTCTCTATCAACTGTTCCTATAGTGTAAGCCTCTCTATCAACTGTTCCTATAGTGTAATGTAAGTCTCTCTATCAACTGTTCCTATAGTGTAATGTAAGTCTCTCTATCAACTGTTCCTATAGTGTAATGTAAGCCTCTCTATCAACTGTTCCTAAAGTGTAATGTAAGTCTCTCTATCAACTGTTCCTATAGTGTAGTGTAAGTCTCTCTATCAACTGTTCCTATAGTGTAATGTAAGTCTCTCTATCAACTGTTCCTATAGTGTAATGTAAGCCTCTCTATCAACTGTTATAGTGTAATGTAAGCCTCTCTATCAACTGTTCCTATAGTGTTATGTACGTAAGTCTCTCTATCAACTGTTCCTATAGTGTAATGTAAGTCTCTCTATCAACTGTTCCTATAGTGTAATGTAAGTCTCTCTATCAACTGTTCCTATAGTGTAATGTAAGTCTCTCTATCAACTGTTCCTATAGTGTAATGTAAGTCTCTCTATCAACTGTTCCTATTGTGTAATGTAAGTCTCTCTATCAACTGTTCCTATAGTGTAATGTAAGTCTCTCTATCAACTGTTCCTATAGTGTAATGTAAGCCTCTCTATCAACTGTTCCTAAAGTGTAATGTAAGCCTCTCTATCAACTGTTCCTATAATGTAATGTAAGCCTCTCTATCAACTGTTCCTATAGTGTAATGTAAGCCTCTCTATCAACTGTTCCTATAATGTAATGTAAGCCTCTCTATCAACTGTTCCTATAATGTAATGTAAGCCTCTCTATCAACTGTTCCTAAAGTGTAATGTAAGTCTCTCTATCAACTGTTCCTATAGTGTAGTGTAAGTCTCTCTATCAACTGTTCCTATAGTGTAATGTAAGTCTCTCTATCAACTGTTCCTATAGTGTAATGTAAGCCTCTCTATCAACTGTTCCTATAGTGTAATGTAAGTCTCTCTATCAACTGTTCCTATAGTGTAATGTAAGCCTCTCTATCAACTGTTCCTATAGTGTAATGTAAGTCTCTCTATCAACTGTTCCTATAGTGTAATGTAAGTCTCTCTATCAACTTTTCCTATAGTGTAATGTAAGCCTCTCTATCAACTGTTATAGTGTAATGTAAGCCTCTCTATCAACTGTTCCTATAGTGTTATGTACGTAAGTCTCTCTATCAACTGTTCCTATAGTGTAATGTAAGTCTCTCTATCAACTGTTCCTATAGTGTAATGTAAGTCTCTCTATCAACTGTTCCTATAGTGTAATGTAAGTCTCTCTATCAACTGTTCCTATAGTGTAATGTAAGTCTCTCAACAACTGTTCCTATAGTGTAATGTAAGTCTCTCTATCAACTGTTCCTATAGTGTAATGTAAGCCTCTCTATCAACTGTTCCTATAGTGTAATGTAAGTCTCTCTATCAACTGTTCCTATAGTGTAATGTAAGTCTCTCTATCAACTGTTCCTATATTGTAATGTAAGCCTCTCTACCAACTTTTCCTATAGTGTAATGTAAGTCTCTCTATCAACTGTTCCTATAGTGTAATGTAAGTCTCTCTATCAACTGTTCCTATAGTGTAATGTAAGTCTCTCTATCAACTGTTCCTATAGTGTAATGTAAGCCTCTCTATCAACTGTTCCTATAGTGTAATGTAAGCCTCTCTATCAACTGTTCCTATAGTGTAATGTAAGTCTCTCTATCAACTGTTCCTATAGTGTAATGTAAGTCTCTCTATCAACTGTTCCTATAGTGTAATGTAAGCCTCTCTACCAACTTTTCCTATAGTGTAATGTAAGTCTCTCTATCAACTGTTCCTATAGTGTAATGTAAGTCTCTCTATCAACTGTTCCTATAGTGTAATGTTAGTCTCTCCTATCAACTGTTCCTATAGTGTAATGTAAGTCTCTCTATCAACTGTTCCTATAGTGTAATGTAAGCCTCTCTATCAACTGTTCCTATAGTGTAATGTAAGTCTCTCTATCAACTGTTCCTATAGTGTAATGTAAGTCTCTCTATCAACTGTTCCTATAGTGTAATGTAAGTCTCTCTATCAACTGTTCCTATAGTGTAATGTAAGTCTCTCTATCAACTGTTCCTATAGTGTAATGTAAGTCTCTCTATCAACTGTTCCTATAGTGTAATGTAAGTCTCTCTATCAACTGTTCCTATAGTGTAATGTAAGCCTCTCTATCAACTGTTCCTATAATGTAATGTAAGCCTCTCTATCAACTGTTCCTATAGTGTAATGTAAGTCTCTCTATCAACTGTTCCTATAGTTTAATGTAAGTCTCTCTATCAACTGTTCCTATAGTGTAATGTAAGTCTCTCTATTAACTGTTCCTATAGTGTAATGTAAGTCTCTCTATCAACTGTTCCTATAGTGTAATGTAAGCCTCTCTATCAACTGTTCCTATAGTGTAATGTAAGTCTCTCTATCAACTGTTCCTATAGTGTAATGTAAGTCTCTCTATCAACTGTTCCTATAGTTTAATGTAAGTCTCTCCATCAACTGTTCCTATAGTGTAATGTAAGTCTCTCTATCAACTGTTCCTATAGTGTAATGTAAGCCTCTCTATCAACTGTTCCTATAGTGTAATGTAAGTCTCTCTATCAACTGTTCCTATAGTGTAATGTAAGTCTCTCTATCAACTGTTCCTATAGTGTAATGTAAGCCTCTCTATCAACTGTTCCTATAGTGTAATGTAAGTCTCTCTATCAACTGTTCCTATAGTTTAATGTAAGTCTCTCTATCAACTGTTCCTATAGTGTAATGTAAGTCTCTCTATCAACTGTTCCTATAGTGTAATGTAAGTCTCTCTATCAACTGTTCCTATAGTGTAATGTAAGTCTCTCTATCAACTGTTCCTATAGTGTAATGTAAGCCTCTCTATCAACTGTTCCTAAATGTAACGTAAGACTATTCAGATTAGCAAAGTTGGACAAAAAGTCTTCTGTATTTCAACATACTGTATAACATAAAATATTTGTGTGTACTTTCTTTCGTGCTTTGCAGATTTAAAATCATTTTGTTGCATGGGGAAAAAACTCTCTTGGTTAGCCCATGCATTAATAATATACCAATAATACATACAACATTTGATGTATTTATATTCGTGCTTCCATAGTTACCACGATAACAATGACAGTTTACAGTATCAGGTACAATGAGAAGCTCTAAATTTCAGAAATTGACCTTTGAAGGACAAAGTAAACAAGACAATTCAGAGAATTACAGTCTCCCAAAAGATGTGAAATAATATGCCAAGAATGCACAGATTTGGTGGTAAATAAGGTGAATCAATACCCCAAGTATGAAGTTCCAGTGACAAGCAGTGTTGGAGATAGAAGCTGGACAAACTTTTTATTTGATGTTGGCCAAAGGTCGAAATCAAGGTCAAAGTGACCTACTTTTGATACATGACACAATGCCACACCTAGGTGAACTAATATCCAAAGTATGAAGCTCCAATGACTACTATTGACAAAGTTATGAAGCTGACAAAGTGTACTGATCCAATGTTATATGAATCCATTTCTACGTTAAGCAGCATTAGATTTTCTAATCCAAAACGCTGACTCCAGATAATGAAAACGTATCATTTTTCTTATAACTAATGGTAGAGGATAGTACAATCTGTCCAAATATCTATGAAATTTCATCCAATATTCAGAGGTTAGTATTAATAAATAAATAATTGTGAAGATTTGACATTTGACTTTCAGATTAATCTCTGTTTGAAGTACTTAGACTGCATGCTTCATCCACGTGCCTCTGGCCTCGGTGCACTGTCAATCGTTCCATACACATGGTTGGGTTTGGATTCAGACCATCTGTTTTGGAAAATCTTTGGTTTATATATGACTCCTTGTCCTTAGAACATGTCATGCATGCAGTGGACATGTGCCTGGATCTGGTTTATTTACACAGGTTAAGGTGAGTGTGGGAGATACATCTGTCCTTTTGTTTTCCAAAAATTCACATGAGAACTAGCTTCCAAATTCCTGCATCTTTTAAGCAAAATTGAAGATTTCTGGCAAGTGGAGGCCAATCTGACACCGGTGTTTTTACAAGGTGTAGAAAATTGGACCAACGGTATTCAGTGCCTTCACTCGGTGTGTTAATTGATGCGATTAACTTTTTGCCATTTTCACTGCGCCAGTCAGCAGTGACACCAGTACTATCCCAGAGGGCAGCAGCTCTCCTGTTGTTGCTAGCAACCAATATGGCTGCCAAAATGACAACTTTGAGACTAATTGTGAGCCAATTAATACCATGTGACTGGAGGTAGAGACCAATGTCTTTCGTATAAAAATTGTCCCACAGGATTTTGATGAAATACACAACTGCTCAAAAAATCAATCCTGAGAAAATAACAAGTCAGAAGGAAGACCCCACTCAACAGCAGTGATTGACACATGAACTGATCCTCACAGTACTACCTTAACTGGAAAAGTAACTGTTTTTTTTTTAAATTCAAATACTCATAATTCATAACGTCAATTTATATTTGAAATCTGAGAAAAGGGAAGAAAATGATAATTTTTTAAATACGACTGCAGTATTCCCCTCGCGATGTGTTGTGTCATCCATTAGCTCTAATCAAAAGAGCAGAAACTTAATTATGAAACCTGCTGACAAGGTATCACCATAGCCTTAGAAGTCAGGAATCCCTCAGGGTGGAGCATTGCCTCCCGTTTTACCCTAGTGTAGACACCTATGTGATTACTAGAGCTGATCATGCCATCATGGTTTCCTTCTAATGCGATCCACTTATCTGACCCATTGTATTAGTCTTCCTAATCAACAGATCTGTCAGAACGTATTTACATCTTCATTCAGCATACTTTGACATTTGTATTTTTAAGTGATTGTTTTACAGACAAGTGTTCATAGCCTCTTCAGGCATCAAAATCTTTATATACACACCCACTGAACCAAATTTTATTGATATTTTAAGGGCATTTTAGTTTTATTTAATATTTGTAAATTTCCAACATAATAACAAAATAAATGTAGGTGGCCAATATGTTTTGTAGTTAAACTCTGCCTACACTCCTCCAAATACAGTAAACAGAAATCAAAGGCAAACAAATTGTTAAACCTCTCCTTCAAATACACTCACTGTAAACAGAAATCAAAGGCAAACAAATTGTTAAACCTTGCCTCCTCGCCTCCAAATACAGTAAACAGAAATCAAAGGCAAACAAATTGCTAAACCTCTCCTTCAAATACACTCGCTGTAAACAGAAATCAAAGGCAAACAAATTGTTAAACCTTGCCTCCACACCTCCAAATACAGTAAACAGAAATCAAAGGCAAACAAATTGCTAAACCTCTCCTTCAAATACACTCGCTGTAAACAGAAATCAAAGGCAAACAAATTGTTAAACCTTGCCTCCACACCTCCAAATACAGTAAACAGAAATCAAAGGCAAACAAATCTTAAAACCTTGCCTCCACACCTCCAAATACAGTAAAAAGTAATTAAAATAGAACACTTCCAAATACAGTAAAAAGTAATAACAACAGAAAACAAGAGATCCCAGAGGGATCTTGGCGCCCACCATTGAATGATCTTTATAGGTTCCATGTCAGATTGATCTTTTCTCTACTTTTCCCTTCCTCTAAGTCTTACTAATCTGTGTAAATTCAGAAACAGCCCTCTAGTACTTTTCAAACAAGGGGAACCTATATATAAAATTCAAGATTTTGCGATAATGGCTGTCTGTTGTTTTCGGATTGGTCCCAAAATGCAACACCAGGGACCAAGGGGAACCTACATATGAAATTTGAGAAAGATCCCTTCAGTACCTTCTGTAAAATAGCGATAACAAACTTCAATTGGACCTAAATACGAAAATTTGAGAAAGATCCCTTCAGTACTTTCTGAGAAATAGCGATAACAAACTTCAATTGTCAAAATCTAAGATGGCTGCCTGTCGGCCATGTTGTTTTCTGATAGGTCTCAAAATGTAATATGCATAACTAGGCACCAAGGGGAACCTATATATGAAATTTGAGAAAGATCCCTTCAGTACTTTCTCAGAAATAGCGATAACAAACTTCAATTGTCAAAATCCAAGATGGCTGCCTGTCGGCCATGTTGTTTTCCGATAGGTCTCAAAATGCAATATGCATAACTAGGCACCAAGGGAAACCTACATATGAAATTTGAGAAAGATCCCTTCAGCACTTTCTCAGAAATAGCGATAACAAACTTCAATTGTCAAAATCCAAGATGGCTGCCTGTCGGCCATGTTTGTTTTCCGATCGGTCTCAATATGCAATATGCATAACTATGCAATATGCATAACTAGGCACCAAGGGAAATTTACATATGAAATTTGAGAAAGATCCCTTCAGTACTTTCTCAGAAATAGCGATATTAAACTTCAATTGTCAAAATCCAAGATGGCTGCCTGTCGGCCATGTTGTTTTCCGATAGGTCTCAAAATGCAATATGCATAACTAGGCACCAAGGGAAACATACATATGAAATTTGAGAAAGATCCCTTCATAACTTTCTCAGAAATAGCGAAAACAAACTTCAATTGTCAAAATCCAAGATGGCTGCCTGTCGGCCATGTTGTTTTCCGATTGGTCTCAAAATGCAATATGCATAACTAGGCACCAAGGGGAATCTACATATGAAATTTGAGAAAGATCCCTTCAGTACTTTCTCAGAAATAGCGATAACAAACTTCAATTGTCAAAATCCAAGATGGCTGCCTGTCGGCCATGTTGTTTTCCGATTGGTCTCAAAATGCAATTTGCATAACTAGGCACCATGGGGAACCTATATATGAAATTTGAGAAAGATCCCTTCAGTACTTTCTCAGAAATAGCGATAACAAATTTCAATTATCAAAATCCAAGATGGCTGCCTGTCGGCCATGTTGTTTTCCGATTGGTCTCAAAATGCAATATGCATAACTAGGCACCAAGGGGAGCCTACATATGAAATTTGAGAAAGATCCCTTCAGTACTTTCTCAGAAATAGCGATAACAAACTTCAATTGTCAAAATCCAAGATGGCTGCCTGTCGGCCATGTTGTTTGCCGATTGGTCTCAAAATGCAATATGCATAACTAGGCACCAAGGGGAGCCTACATATGAAATTTGAGAAAGATCTCTTCAGCACTTTCTCAGAAATAGCAATAACAAACTTCAATTGTCAAAATCCAAGATGGCTGCCTGTCGGCCATGTTGTTTTCCGATTGGTCTCAAAATGCAATATGCATAACTAGGCACCAAGGGGAGCCTACATATGAAATTTGAGAAAGATCCCTTCAGTACTTTCTCAGAAATAGCGATAACAAACTTCAATTGTCAAAATCCAAGATGGCTGCCTGTCGGCCATGTTGTTTGCCGATTGGTCTCAAAATGCAATATGCATAACTAGGCACCAAGGGGAGCCTACATATGAAATTTGAGAAAGATCTCTTCAGCACTTTCTCAGAAATAGCAATAACAAACTTCAATTGTCAAAATCCAAGATGGCTGCCTGTCGGCCATGTTGTTTTCCGATTGGTCTCAAAATGCAATATGCATAACTAGGCACCAAGGGGAGCCTACATATGAAATTTGAGAAAGATCTCTTCAGCACTTTCTCAGAAATAGCGATAACAAACTTCAATTGTCAAAATCCAAGATGGCTGCCTGTCGGCCATGTTGTTTTCCGATTGGTCTCAAAATGTAATATGCATAGCTAGGCACCAAGGGGAGCCTACATATGAAATTTGAGAAAGATCCCTTCAGTACTTTCTCAGAAATAGCGATAACAAACTTCAATTGTCAAAATCCAAGATGGCTGCCTGTCGGCCATGTTGTTTTCCGATTGGTCTCAAAATGCAATATGCATAACTAGGCACCAAGGGGAACCCACATATGAAATTTGAGAAAGATCCCTTCAGTACTTTCTGAGGATTAGCGATAACAAGAATTGTTTACGGACGGACGGAGGGACGGACGGACGGAGGGACGGACGGACGGACGGACGGACGACGGACCACGGACGCAGGGCGATTTGAATAGCCCACCATCTGATGATGGTGGGCTAAAAAGCAAACAAATCGTTAAACCTTGCCTCCACACAGTCAAATACAGTCAACAACAATTGATAACTGTAACGAGGCTCATTGTACATGTCCCCAAATTAATCCAGCAGTTGCTTATTCAGCTAAGAGAAGCAGCACTATTATCTCTTTAAGTCAAAATTCACCTACTAGTAAACATTAAATATGATCAAAAAATGTATTTTCATCAATATCAATACCTAAATTTCGACCAGTCAGAAGCCTTGATATGGCAGCCATTTTGTTACCAGTGTCAAATTTTTATTCAACTTTAAAGCATGTCATATACCAAATAGAAAAACGTAAATATTTTAGCCAATCAGAAGCCAGCAGATGGTGTCCATATTGTCGAATTAGAAAATAGAGGTCATTATTGTGTTATATATATCTACATTTCCACTAATCAGAAGCCATTAGATTTTTACATTCTATTTTAGAGCATACCCTATAATGATGCATTTAACACAGTATTTTTCGATGGGCCAAATAGAACACACTTATAGCTCAAAATGTTTAAGCAAATCAGAAGCCAGAAAATTGTGGCCATATTATCAAATAAAAAAATCTGACGTCCGTATTGTGTTTCTTTTATCGGACAATATCTAAATTTCAATTAATCAGAAGTTAGAATATGGCAGCCATTTTGTTGACAATGTCAATTGTCTTTTACTTGACTTTATATCAATACTTTTATTTTGATGTGCAAAATAGAACAAATGTTATGGTTAAAGTGTTCAAAGAAGAAGAACAAGGATAAAACAATAAATCCCCCAACTTTGTTTAGGGGACTTAAAAGATCAATTGATCTAAATAATCTGTCAAATTGGGTAAAACTTGACTATGATGTTCTATCTTGACTTCCCAATGTATTTAGCAACATTATGAAATGTGTGCAACCTTTTTTTAAACAATCTTTTTTACAGCGTATTTCTTACAATCTTTAAATGTTAAATGGTTAGTATTTTTTCACACATGAAACAAGAAACCATTTTATACAAACATTAAATAAGGGACCTGTCCGATAAATTGTTTAAGATTACCTCTGTCCTTTCATCAATTTCAATCAATATCCGTCGTTGAACACAAAACCTATTGATGGTAACAGTTTAAAAAGGGTTTAAATGTTGTGAGATTGATCACGGACGACCACACGAGGCCTTAACCTAGTGGAGGGGAATCAGTGTTACATTGATTCTTTAACTATCGCCCATCAATAAATCCAATCAAGGTCAAGGGTCAAACCCATTGCTGATCCCTACAAAGCTCTTTACACATGTACCTTTTAAAGAAGAACTTCTGGTACTTATGTCTGTAGACAGCTATGTGGATAAATTTGATGAAGGGTGAAGGTGGTTCTAATGTCTAATCCTTTACAAATCTGCCGTCTATATAATGGTCGGCTTTCACTGATAATTTTGCTGTCTGAAGTTGTTCCTGAGAGCCTTTATCCATCATGGACACTGTTAAACTTACTTGATGACCTATGTTTTGCACCAAATACCTGAAATCAATTCAGTTTTTTCATGCTTGTTTTTCTTACAACCCAATCATGAGGATTTTACCTGTGTAACTGTGGTAAGGTGGCTTAGTGGTTAACATGCTCAATTTCCTCCAAGATACGTAGTTCCAAAGAGATGGATGTTAAGGCATATGAAAACAAGAGGCCCAGAGGGCCTGTATCGCGCACCTGGATTTCATGGGATATGAAACAAGAATGATGATTAAGTATATTTGTCACTGGTATTGCTATGTCAATATATCATAGGCATTTTATATGGGTACGTGAGTTTTTTATGCCAAAAAATGCATTAATCCATGAAATGAAATTGACTTTTGGCGCAATCCCATAGGGATGCTACCACACAAATGTGAGTGATATCCATTGCTTAGTTTCAGAAAAGAAGTTGTTTAAACCAATTGACCCCACCCTCTGCACCCCGGGGGGTCAGTTCCTTCCTTTATAAAATTTTGAATCCTTACCCAAAAGGATGCTACCAGTCAAATATGAGCTGTTTCAGAGATATCCTTTGCTTAGTTTCAGAGAAAAAATTGTTTATATCAATTCTGCCAAAATGACCCCTTTTGGTCCCGCCTCTCAGCCCCAAGGGAGGTCGGCCCCACTATTTGTACAATTTTGAATCCTGACCCCAAAGGGATGCTCACAGTCAAATAAGAGCAATTTCTATTGCTTGGTCTCAGAGGAGAAGTTGTTCATATCAATTTAGCCAAATTGACTCCTCTTGGCCCCACCCCTCAGGCCCCCAGGGGGTCAGCCTCACCATTTGTACAATTTTGAATCCCCACCCCAAAGTGATGCTATCAGGCAAATAAGAGCAATATCCTTTGCTTGGTTTCAGAGAAGAAGTTGTTTATATTAATAGAGCCAAATTGACCCCTTTTGGCCCCACCCCTCAGACCCCTGGGGGGTCAGCCCCACCATTTGTACAATTTTGAATCCCCACCCCATAGGGATGCTTCTGACCAAATTTGGTCAAATTCTGATATGTGGTTATGAAGAAGAAGTCAATTGTTGACGGACAACGGACGGACGACGGACACTACGGTATGGCATAAGCTCACCTTGGTCCTTCGAACCAGGTGAGCTAAAAAGTGGATGTGCTGCCTGCACAGCATGATTGGTTATTATGAAGAAAATGAGGCAATTTAACAAAACAAAAAAAGGAAAAATCTTTATTTTGTGTTTGAAGCTCACAAAACATTTTGAATTCTAGACAGATAATGCACATATATGACAGTTATCACACAGCTTGCTAGAAATACATTTTCTTTTTGAAGTAAGTGACTTTAACCTTTGTCCTCTAGACCAGAAATGCAATCCCCTTTGGTAAGGAAGGTCTGAATGAAGTTTGATTAGCCCAAGGAAACCTGAGTTATGGCACAGAAACTATTTTTTATTAACAATGACATTGACCTTTGACCTTGGGGTTTGAAAAGCAACCCCCTTTGGTAAGGAAGGTCTGTATGAAGTTTGAGCTTGATCAGCCTAAGGAGAGTTGAGTTATCACAAGGAAACACACATTCTATTTATATTAACAGTGACCTTGACCTTTAATCTCAGGACCTGAAATGCAACCTTAAGCAAGAAGGTGGAGCTTGATCAACCCAAGGAAACTTGAGTTATGGCACGGAAACTAATTTTCTATTTTTAGAAAGAGTGACCTTGACCTTTGACCTTAGGGTCTGAAAAGCAATCCTATGCAAGCACTTTTAGTTATTCCATGGAAACCTCTTGTGCAGACACCGCCAACACCACCATTGTGATCCCTATGTCTCCTGCTTTCGCAGGCAACACAAAATGTGAAGATAAGTTGACAGTGCCTAATTTATCTTTTGTGATATATATACGAATACTGATATAAGCTAAATATGCTGAGTAGATTAACCAACACCTGTTAGTAGCTCACCGTTGTAGAAGTAGTAGATTTATCGTAATATTATGGAAGCTTCATCTGTCTTTAGGGAATATGGTGAGTTCATGTGTGTTAAGAGTGAATTTGGAAAGGTTCATGATAGACTGAACTGCGCTAGCAGACTTGGAAAGGTTCTTTTATACCTTCTGTTGGAAGAAATGTGTGTGTTTTCTTTGTAGCTATGGTGGAGTCTTACAATAGTTATCAGTAACAGCCTTATGGTTACAATTATCATCAGATATTCAATGTCCTGTTGACAACTTTTAACAGTTGTGTATGTTGGGAAAGTTGCACTTAGTGGAGCTATTTCCTTTAAGAAAGCCTCAAATTTATTAGGCTACAATTGCACAAACCCGGACGTCAGGTACCATCAAAGTCAGCAATCTCACTCAATCAAAGGCTTGTTCAGTTGGAAAATATTGGACAATAAGTTGTAAACATGCTGACACATTAAGTTTTTTTTCTTCATAGATATTTTCTAACAATTCTTTATCAAAAACATCGGCTACATCATATGTAACTTACACCAAACAATATCATATCCACCTTGTAAACAAAACATTATGTAGACCATCTAAATCATATTCTGTGATGTCTTGAAATTCTAACATCTGTTAAGTTTGTTTGGCTGGTACACCCAAGAACATTTGTATATATGTATGGATACTTGAGGGCATCATGATGCTTGGAGGGGTTTGTCCCTGTCACAGAAACATTTCTACCATTAACTTACAGTAATAGCAGTAAAGGATAGGTCCTTCAAAAAGTCTCGGAGGCCATTCTACAGCTATCAGGCACCATTACCTAACACTGCTCACTCTCCAATGAGGCACGTGCTGTCTACAGAAAGGCCTCATTGTATCATCACACACATTATCTTGGTAAGGAAATTAACCCTGCAGAGCCTCAGATATATACCTCTTGGCGTGTCTGTATACTTTCGAGTGTTTTCATTAAGCCGAAAAAGTTATAACCATCTCTGTCTGTCGATCATACCAGGGTAAACTATACACATCTGTCATAAAAACCTGCTGGGGCATACAGGTCGTCATCACTCATCACCTTTCCAGCACTCATATCATATCAATATTACGTGTATACAGCCTCAGTACCACAGCCATATTAAACATACAGCCTCAGTACCACAGCCATATCATACATACAGCCTCAGTACCACTGTCATATCAAACATACAGCCTCAGTACTATTATACATACAGCCTCAGTACCACAGCCATATCATACATACAGCCTCAGTACCACTCTCATATTATACATACAGCCTCAGTACCACTGTCATATTATACATACAGCCTCAGTACCACTCTCATATTATACATACATCCTCAGTACTACAGCCATATCATACATTATACATACAGCCTCAGTACCACAGCCATATCATACATACAGCCTCAGTACCACAGCCATATCATACATACAGCCTCAGTACCACTGTCATATCAAACATACAGCCTCAGTACTATTATACATACAGCCTCAGTACCACAGCCATATCATACATACAGCCTCAGTACCACTCTCATATTATACATACAGCCTCAGTACCACTCTCATATTATACATACAGCCTCAGTACCACTGTCATATTATACATACAGCCTCAGTACTATTATACATACAGCCTCAGTACCACTGTCATATTAAACATACAGCCTCAGTACCACAGCCATATCAAACATACAGCCTCAGTACTATTATACATACAGCCTCAGTACCACAGCCATATCATACATACAGCCTCAGTACCACTCTCATATCATACATACAGCCTCAGTACCACTGTCATATCAAACATACAGCCTCAGTACTATTATACATACAGCATCAGTACCACAGCCATATTATACATACAGCCTCAGTACCACAGCCATATTATACATACAGCTTCAGTACCACAGCCATATTATACATACAGCCTCAGTACCACAGCCATATTATACATACAGCATCAGTACCACAGCCATATTATACATACAGCTTCAGTACCACAGCCATATTATACATACAGCCTCAGTACCACAGCCATATCAGACTTACAGCCTCAGTACCACAGCCATATCATACATACAGCCTCAGTACCACAGCCATATCATACATACAGCCTCAGTACCACAGCCATATTATACATACAGCTTCAGTACCACAGCCATATCATACATACAGCCTCAGTACCACAGCCATATTATACATACAGCCTCAGTACCACTGTCATATCATACATACAGCCTCAGTACCACAGCCATATCATACATTATACATACAGCCTCAGTACCACAGCCATATTATACATACAGCCTCAGTACCACAGCCATATCATACATACAGCCTTAGTACCACTGTCATATCATACATACCGCCTCAGTGCCACTGTCGTATCATACATACAGCCTCAGTACCACAGCCATATCATACATTATACATACAGCCTCAGTACCACAGCCATATTATACATACAGCCTCAGTACCACAGCCATATCATACATTATATACATACAGCCTCAGTACCACAGCCATATCATACATTATATACATACAGCCTCAGTACCACAGCCATATCATACATTATACATACAGCCTCAGTACCACAGCCATATCATACATACAGCCTCAGTACCACAGCCATATTATACATTATACATACAGCCTCAGTACCACAGCCATATCATACATTATACATACAGCCTCAGTACCACAGCCATATTATACATACAGCCTCAGTACCACAGCCATATCATACATACAGCCTTAGTACCACAGCCATATCATACATTATATACAAACAGCCTCAGTACCACAGCCATATTATACATACAGCCTTAGTACCACAGCCATATCATACATACAGCCTCAGTACTAGGGCTGGGACGATACAGTGATTGCACGATCCGATACGTATCACGATACCTCACCTACGATCCGATACGTATCACGATACTTTATTTATGGTATTGTCAAAGCAATAAACAACAACAAATCAAATTTTATTTATTTGTTAAACACAAAGTTCGACAAGTAACAAAACCATTTTAAACAGTACTTTCAACCTCTTACCATAGGCTCAATCATTTGAGTATTGCATGAATTGACTAGTGAACTGAGGAAACATAAAAATGCATTGCATCTTGACTAGTAGAATAAAAGAAAATTTCAACATATCTGGACTTGAAGAATAAAACATTAACTAAAATGTAATACATGATGTAATACATGGAGCTCTATATTGTCACAGATTCAGAACTGCCTTGCATATGGTTTTTGGTTTGTCAGTCTTCCTGATGCCACTGCCATCTTTGTTTTTATAAACAGGCTGACCGAACGTCTTCAACACGGACGATTTTATGCCTTGCGACGTAACTAACTCATCCCAGTCGTCCATTTATAAACACATTTAGTCTAGCAATGGTTTTGTAATCTTCTATTTGATTGGCTAACCATGAAACAGTCATCGTGAAACGACCAATCAAACGCTTCCTAACATAGTGCCCCATTCCCGGAAACGAGACTCGCAAGTACTTTCACTTTCAGAATTTTCGATCTCTCGGTGTTTGTTTACAATCATTTTACTTTAAAAGCTTTGTTTAATGGATTTCAAATGATAATATGAAGCAATGCTTTTTGTTTTTCACAAAAATATAGCGGATCGATACCGTATCGTAATTTGCTTCTTTGGATCGATACTTGTATCATATTGAAGTGTACCGCGATTCACCGATGCATCGGTGTATCGTCCCAGTCCTACTCAGTACCACAGCCATATCATACATACAGTCTCAGTACCACAGCCATATCATACATACAGCCTCAGTACCACAGCCATATCATACATACAGCCTCAGTACCACAGCCATATCATACATTATACATACAGCCTCAGTACCACAGCCATATCATACATTATACATACAGCCTCAGTACCACAGCCATATCATACATACAGCCTCAGTACCACAGCCATATCATACATACAGCCTCAGTACCACAGCCATATCATACATTATACATACAGCCTCAGTACCACAGCCATATCATACATTATACATACAGCCTCAGTACCACAGCCATATCATACATACAGCCTCAGTACCACAGCCATATCATACATACAGCCTCAGTACCACAGCCATATCATACATTATACATACAGCCTCAGTACCACAGCCATATCATACATTATACATACAGCCTCAGTACCACAGCCATATCATACATTATATACATACAGCCTGAGTACCACAGCCATATTATACATACAGCCTGAGTACCACAGCCATATCATACATTATATACATACAGCCTCAGTACCACAGCCATATTAAACGGCTTATTTTACTTAAACAGTTGATTTTGTTTAATGTTGTATTAACAGTTTGGGTCATTTAAGAACATGTCAGGTTTTGGAGGTGTTGAAGGTGGAGGAAAGCAGGATTACCCAGAGAAAAACCAATAATATGTATATATAAAATTAATAATAACCTACTACCAACTAATAAACTGCATTTATTGTATACCATTGGTGGAGCACACCTTTGGAAATTTGGTTAGGAGATTCTGATCATAATGATCCTACATGTACAAAAAAGTGAACAAGGGGCAAGTATGACATAATTAATAGTCTCTTTGTATGTATCATTAGTAGTGAATGACCTTGAATTTTGACCTAGTTACATAAATTTGCATATCTAAAGCATTGCACTTATACCTGGTGTCAGTCTTCAGTCAGATATAATATGGTTGTTTCCAGTTAAAATCTGGAAAACTCTGGTACAGAATTTCATAACAATATATCTGCCATAAGCGGAAAACATATCTTTTACCTCTTTGACTTTAAGTTGATGCCTTTGACATTTAGTCAGATGGTTTTCTGTTCAAATGAACAAATTTGATTTAGAATGTCATTGTAATTTATCTATGAGGTAAAGGAAACAAAATTTATCCAAGATATTTTAGGTTTTTAATATTAACAAAATTCATCTTCAAATAAGCCAGGTAAAGTTGTGACAAGCAATTTTGTACACAGTCAGACAGACAGACAGTCAAGCAAACAATGTCACAACCTAACAATGCCTGTGTCCAAGACAGGCATATAACACCAATAAAAACATGGCTAATAATAATCATTTGATAAAGTTGGTCAATTCTTTTAATATAAAAATGAGAACATACACATGGAACTTACAGTTTTTCCAAAAGTTGGGAAGTAGCTTCAGCCCTGAATGGATCTTTGACATCAAGTTCTTTGATCTTTCTAGCAAGCTCCCGAATCTCTCGAGACATCTTGTTATACCTAAATTTAAAAACACAAAAAAAAACATTATCAATTATCTTAAATGGAAGTTAACTATTTCTAAATGACATCATAATAGCAACAATAAACTTCAATCTTTATGTGAAATTGTCAGTCAATGGTTAACATCTGTAATGGAAATACAATGTACATGACAGGGAAGTGGGAATGTCACAATCAAGAAAGGGAAAATTCATTACAGAAAAAGATACTTACCAAGTGTCTAATAATAACATCATATGGATAAAAAGTACAGGAGAAAATCATTCAATTATTCTCATTCTTTCATCTTCAGTTATTATTCAGTTATAAAAATACTATATTAATAACAAGAAATGTCTTTCCTGCACAGATTATCATAATTTTTTACTGCTGCATATCAGTAATTCTCCTGTCATTGTTGTAAGTCTATTTTCAAAAATGGCTATCTTCTCAAGACCTTGCAAAAGCCAGGCATACTGAAAGAAAAACCCTCAAGAAATTTGTTGTACCTTACTATTGGCTAAATGCTAACGAATGTATGAGTCACTAAAATTTTTGTATAGGGAGTGAATCTGACTTGTGACTTACTACCGCAAAAGAGATTAAAAGTGAATTTCATGGATAATCAGATCCTTTCTATCCAGTTCAGCTACAAATGCAACACATCAACAACTGAAGCTCTTGCAATAATTTGGATATCATTACTTCAGCTAGCTGTTTTTTGGTTCTGACACTAACTGACCTTTAGCAACCGAACCCTATTTGCATTGCCCAAGTTCTGTCTGATTTCAGAGCAGAAAGAGACAATAATATCAGTATTTATACGTCTAACCTTGATGACAACGGTGTGTATTTAAAGTTTAGATTTTATATATCCCATTTAAACAGTCAAATCACTAATTCACACCAAGTTAATAATACTACATCATTGTATCACTTTAAGTTACATAATTTGAACATGGCAGCATTGGCTGTTAAAAATATGGTATGTTTGAATGAAGAGGAACAAGTAGAAAGAATAAAGAAAATAGTATTAATTTTGTTTTTTCTTTACATATTCAAGAGCTGTCATTGATGTGAGTGTCGAGTATTGATATATATTGAAACTTTGGTGGTGTTGAGAAGAAAATGTCCAATAAAGTTTACCATTCAATAAATAAGCTTTCTAATTGTAGTTTTTGACAAATTAACATACTGCCAATGTTGCAATGCACCTGTACCATCTGTTATCAAGTTTACTTGAACTAATGATGCAGACTGCAAAAGTTAGACATTTTCTTCCGCCATGCTTCTTTCATTGGTATTTAAATGTGTTTTTGAGACCCTGACTAAAGAGGAATAATGTTTAAAATCAAACCAGAATACGGAATTTACAATATTAAACCTTCCCGTTTTTTTGTTATGTAATTATTTTAAATGTTTGCAAGATCATTTTCATTCGTTGTTGACCTTTGATTGCCAGCTTGAATCATGTTTTACAGCAGTAAAGCCAAAGGTTTCTTTTTTTTTTGAAATCCAGATCTGGAGTGATTGTTTTGTGTATTACATAATACAATTGTAGGCAAAATGCATATGGCTGCTCTCGACTAGTGAGAATGGACAAAGTAGCAAGACGGATATATCCAGTAAAATAACCATTTCATCATAATATACAGTTTTTACTACAGTTGTCTACCTTTGTGTCAATTCTCTGAAAAAATAATTGATATTGTATCCGAAGATGAGAATCGACAATATATCGATATCGTTTCTAATGATGACAGCTCTAACATATTCCAATTTTTATATTTACCGGGCCGCCATTTTCCAATCGAGTTTTTACCAGAATAAAGCCTGGAAATGTAAATAATCATGATTTTGTGTCTTTGATTGCTATTTAAGTGGATTTAAAGATGGATTTGTGGCACCCTGTTAGATTTGTTAGTTTATTTTATTCTTTATATTCATAAGAATCAGTTGAAATAAATTGAGTCTAATTAGTATTACTTTACATATAATGTTGATGCTGATTTAAATCCGTAATCCGTGCTCCTCATCCGCGATCGCCGTCGCCAAGTCTCGTGAGTTACTTTCACTTTGATTGGAATGTATGTGAGTGTGACGTAAGTGTGAAAGTTATTGTATACCTGTTTGACCAGTGACAGACTGACCTCTGACACCTGTCGCATTGCGTGACATTTCCCACGTTAATGTTTTCTTCGTTTCTTGATTCTTTTCTATTCACTTCTTATCTTCTCCTCGTAGAGGTAACATTGATACATACATATATATAGAGAGAGAGGCGGGTTACATCACCGATGGCTTAAGTAAATCCCCAGTACCACTGGGTAAGCTATTTATTTACTGAGTTGTAATTGCTAAACTAAATATTTATGCTGGTAAATATTAATGTTCCATATTTTATATTTATTGGAGCGGAGGCAGTGATTTAAATTTAATTAATCCTGCGCTCTGTTACAGATTCATGAAAAAGAGGTAATGACATTGCACCATTAAACATGTATTTTATATGTAATGTATCTGTTTAATATGATCAAAATCCGAGCTTTGAAAATTTGATCACCTTTGGAAGTTAAGGGGTTACACAGCTGCATCCATCATAAGATTCTCGCTGTGTTATCCTCTTTCATTAAATTTGGTGAAATAGGATTACATATTTGTTACAAAAATCTTAATAGAATGAGTGATTTATTGAAACTGATGATGTGTATTGTCTTTTAGGGACGTTTCATGACATAATAAAAAATTATAACAGATACATTGACAAATCTGTTTTTAAAAAATCTTAAGATACATCAAGCCCCCCCCCCCCCCCCCCCCCCCCCCACCACCACCTTACTTCGCCCCTATAAATATCGTATAACAATCGTATAACATAACAAGAACTAGAGTTTGTCGAGCTGTCATGATCAGTTTTGTGTAAACATACTTTGTGTAGTCCTCGCGGCGTTGTATATAGTATTTCTTCATCACCTTCAGTTCATGTAAGTTGTTGTCAATCTCCCATGATATAAAATCAACCTTCTTCAACAGTTTCTTTTCGTGAAACTTCAATTTACGGACCATTTTGGTGAAATTTGTCGAAATGTTTACAACACGTGGAAATAATACCGGAAGTATGCGCTCTTACGCCATCTAGCGGAATGGGAAGTTCCCTAATCCGGTCTACTTTTACTTTCACTTTGACTGTTCTCTGGCCAACACGCTGGCGATAGTTTAGGAATACTTGACGTTTATCCCGATTGAAATAATTGTGCTACTTTTCTTTCTTTAGATATGTGAAGCGTTTTTATTCAATCAATTAATAAACATTATCCAATTAAAGTCAATATGTATCGTTCACCTATTGGGTCACAGTTCGTCTACTAGATTCTAGTTCTAGTTGTCTGCCACCAGCACATTAATGACAAAAATGATAATTATTTATATCAGAACTACTGAACAAATAAAAAGGTATCCATATGATTCAGTACAATTGACGTATACATGTATATTATAGATAAAATACAGTACTGAATTCATCTGGTTTTTGGTAACAACAGAGACGTATATCACATATTTATATACGTCTCTGGTAACAACTATCTTCAATCTACAATATTATACTATGAACTACCTACATGGACTCAATAAATTATGATATTCATCTCGCTGGTTCAACCTTTTGTTTGATATTGATCTATTTCTCGCTATAAATTGTAACACTTCAAAACTATATATTTATTATTTTTTGAAATTTGAATCCGCCATGCCTTTCGATAAGACCGTTATAATGCATATATCTCGAGTATATGGTATAATTCCGAATCAGTGTCATTCCAGGGCAGTACAGTACCGTTATACTGTATAAGCCTAACGGTAACATGTTGTACTTGTGATAGCATGTGGTTAAAAAGACCCGTTAGTTTTTTGGAGCAGCGTCATGTCTCCAATTAGCAGAAATATATTACGCCACACCTCCAATAGGCCTGCGAAGTGTGTCGGAAGGAAGACGTGTGCCGAATCTTGTCAGCATCCAAGCGTGACTGTCTTACGCTAGCTCGCGCGAACCTGCACTTCAAACTGTGATTTATGTCAACAAAGTGCAGCTGCCCGTCTACCTCCGCAAAGAGCATTACACGAAATAGTCCCTTGATGATTCAGTGATTTGTACGCTCAGGAAATCGGTAGGATACAAATATGATTGTTATACACCATAGTAACGATATTTTTTGTGTTTTCGCTATTCAAAAGAGTATAAGAAACGATTTATCTGTGAAGGAATTTAAGCAGCGTACCCACGCAAGTGCGGAAGGATAAAGTGGGACGGTGTTATTCATTGAACGGTGACACGAGCGAAAAGTTTTGCATAGAGTGTATTAGGGTCGGAAAGGTTTTAGGGTGAATTCGAATCGGATATGGAATTAACAATAGTGGAATTACCGGGATTTATATACGCTTTTTGACCACAGTGGATTTATTGTGTAATGTTACACATGTGAAGTTTGTGTTTTTTGGAATCTTCAATCCCTGGAGTTATGCAGGGGCACTTGGCATTAGTGCTTTGCATGGTTTTACAGGCCATCGGAGGTAAAACTCGTGTTGTGATCGTCCCATCATTTTAACGTTTGCACCTGTTGACACGATCCCCAAGTCTCGTATCTGTAGCATGTTATACTTGTAGTGTTGGCTGATATTGTTTTAAATATAATTACATATTTCTGCGAACATACAAAAACTTCGCAACCCCAATACACACATCGCATCAAAGTTTAGAAAACTCGCATAACAACACATCACTGCAGCACAGCATGGATAAGACGGCGAAAGACCCTACAGCTTTTTGAGGTTGCCGCGTGTTTTCTTTGTTTGGGTTGCAAAAGACAATATCTTCATGCAAAACATACGTATGCGTTTTGCCTATCTTTCCCACAAAAAATTCTTGGCCCATAACAAGTAATTATTTTGTGTATAAATGGACTAGATCTATACATTGTTTAAGCCATGCATGATGTTTATCAAAGTAGGTCTATACATTTGAAACAAATATACTTGTTACATTGAAAAATTAAATAAATAAATAAAACAAGAGTTCCAAATTGAATTTTATAAAAAAAAAAAAATTTATATTTTTGTTTAAATCTCTTCCATTACAGATAGTTATTAAATTTTGATAACCTTTGCAAGATTTTTTAATCATATATATTTTGAAGCATGTCAAGACTGAAATGTTTATATTTCAGTATTAAGACTTTTTTGTTTTACTCATAAAAGGTATTTTTCTAGATATTTCAACTGAGAACATTAATGCATGGTTCTGGAATTTTGTAAGTGTTTATAGACTAGTAATGTTGGACATGAACATACTCATAATTTGCTAATTGGAAAAATATGTTTCCATGGCAGCCTGAAAACAGTTGTAATATATCAGCCATGCATCTACTAAGCTGATGAATTGACTCCAGAAATTTGGATTCTCCTTTGAAGTGAAATGTATGAGTCAACTTCTAAAATTAAATATTTGGTGTACATTACTGAAATTTTACTCTGCTCATGATCTTGTATACTACTTACGAGAATTGGTTGCTGGTTCACAGAAAAATGATAATTGATCCATTTATTTAATGTCTACTGTATAGAAACATATGTTGAAAATTTAATTAGTTTTTTCAAAAACCAAGAACAATTTATAAACTAAATCACTCTCTTGTATTGACTCAATTTGTGACAATTAGTAATCTGTATTTTTCTAAATGTATGTTTTAAGCATCAAAAACATCAGATACATCTGGAGACCTTAATTACCTGTTTAACTTGTATCATGTAGCTAGGTAGTTATCTGCTTTATCCTTAGTTAGAAATGAAAATTCCATTTATTGTATTGAACATATATATGTATATAACCTTGGTTTAATAATAAGTTGTCAGATATCTTACCATATATATCCATCCAGTTTTTACAAAAGTTAATTGTTATGTTGAAGTCACTTTGTCTTTGGTCAGTTTTAAAGAAATTTAAAATGTTTGTAAAAGTGGGAATTAGAATTAGAGATCTTTTTCAGACAATGATATGTATTTTTCATTAATAAGGATAACGTTAAATAAAATTCTTGAGGTGTTAGTTGTGATCTGTTTACAAGATACTGGAAGTTCATTATCAATAAATATAAGGTAGTAAGCAGTTCAATAACTCACAAAATGAACTGAGTGCTTCACAACAAAGGCAGTTGATTGTACTACAGTGTTGGAGTATGGATAACAATGAGTCGATCATATTTAGTCCAACAACTTACCTACAATAGACTACAATCAATTTGATTTATGAATAAAAATATCATGTTACATGATCTACCCACTTGGAGTCAACTTCTTATAGTTTTACAACAAGGCTTGACTGTTTTCAAGTTTTTAGAGGTCAGAACTACCTGACTGTTATTTGGTATTAACAAGTCTGAAGGGACTAAAGACTCTTGTTTTTGTATATATGCTTGAGTAATGAGCAAAGAATATTTTTATATGCATATATAGAATCGTGAATTGCATATTTATTTTTCAAATAATTGCTGAATTGTGAAATTTGTGTAAGAGGAAGAAAGAAAAATGTTCTCAAATTATTTGATAGAAAGATTAGAATCCAAGGAAATATTAAAATATGTAAAGATTGGTTTAAATATCTCATGGCTGAAAGATCAACATATCAGATGTGTTCATAACATCAAAGATGTCATTTATTTTTATGTATATAGGGAATAAGACTTTTAATCATACGTCGCACAAGGTTCATGTACTTGACAAACTGACAATCTCAGATATATTTTTCAGATCTCTTGTCAGTTTGATAATTTGCAAAATATATAAATTTGTATGTTCAAAGAAACTTTCAATTAAGAGGAAACTACTGACAAATATCAAAATCATTATATGACTGATTTGGCAATTCAGAAACAATTAGCAGAATATTCAATTAAAGAGTGAATCATTATACAGTGTTCGAAAGTAAAGGTGGTCCGATAGTCCGAGGCTATAGAAAACCTGGTCGGTCTATGTAAAATTTCAAAGTGTTGGCCCCATTGGCTATGAAAAGTTTGAGCCCTGACATACATTACAATTCATGAAAACAACATTCCATTATTTTCTGACAACTGATCATATGAAATCAGAGCTTACAATAGAGTTTATTTTACCCATAACAGTGTGTTATTACTGGATGATGCAAGCATATGTGTGACAGTTATGCTACTTTCAACAATGTTTTTAAAAATTGGTCTATCGAAAAATGACTTGGGCTATGGGATTTGAATATTCTGTAGACATATTGTCTAAGGAATTTTCATATGTAATTTCATACACTGATTATAGAAGTAAATTTCATATTTCCCCAGCCTGTATGACATGAACAAAATTGAAGAGATTTCATTCTCTCAGAAAAGTGAAAAATGGTTTGAACAACATGATGTCATTTACATGAATGAGTTGAAATATATAATTGAATCAAACATTCTGATTTCATGTAAAAAGTCAGTAATTTTTGTAGATTTTTTCAAGCGAGTCTACTCTAGGACATTGTTTCCAAATTTTAGTGAGTCCCATAGGAGAGAGGTATGTGTACTCAAAATTAAATTGAGTCCCACTGGAAAAGCGGGAGTCAAGGACTCCAATATATATCCAGAGTCTATAAAGTAACAGCAAATATATTTCCTGTTAAGAATGCTCCTGGCTTTGGGGAGAAAGTTTGACAAAATCGAAAATTGGGTAAAGTAAGAAAGCATGAAGATGTTTGATTGTAGTCATAATTAAGCTTCTATACACACGAGTACATTGCTGAAGCAGTTGTACAACCATTTGAACTCATGACTGACTTTCAACAAGTTGTACATGGAGATGATATGGTACACCATCATGAATTTTTGGCAAATTCAATGTTGTATTAATATTTTGGGAAGTTTAATGCTTGGATTTGGAAAAGAAATAGAGCTTCCAAGTTTGTCATTAGGAATGTGGCCCATATTTGGCCCCAAATCCTAGGAATGTGGCCCATATTTGGCCCCAAATCCTGCAAAAAAAGTCCTGGAGATTGTGCAAAAACTTGTATGCGTTTGGACTGTTTTTATTTGGAGAATCATTAACATGTTGTTTGACCTGCACACCTACATATAACTGTAATTACATGGACAGTTTGCTTGACAACTAAAGATTTTATACTTTGACTTGAATTTCAAATGTTTTTACGTCTCTGCCATGAAATAGTGTTACCCATCTGTCCTGTCCTGTCCTGATGCAATGTAACTAGCTAATCTAAGGAACTGCTGAGGTTTCGGGGTATCCAGTGGCAGCGGAGGCATTTATTTCTTAGGCCTAGAAAAAAAAATGTTGTGTTTCCCCTTTCCCGACCGACCCTAATTTTAGGCCACCGACCCTAATTTTTTTTTGTTTGAAATACTGAAAATCCGGAAATTTTCGTAAATTTAGCCCGTTTTCCGTTTTATTATTATACACACCCAAGTCTTATAAACGCTTGTATATGACGGGCACTGGTTTTAAAGCGTATTGATGACCTCGATGTTCAAAAAACATGGCGGCTTTTTGCACGCCGTCGTCTGTTTTGGCACTGACGATAAAAAAATGTAAACACATGGACGAAAAGCGAATTATGACATCACTGCCGCATACAACGCTATGTGGAGATATATTTTATAGATATCACGAAAAAATTGTAAAAGGTGATTGTGTCATATTGGGGAGGGAGGTTGGACAGTCGACTACCTTTGAGGTTGGACCTGGGCTGTCTGTTGGCGACGGTCTTCATGGCAAAGCATTGGTTAGAATGACCCTCACCTGCGCTAATCCCATCGAAGTACCATTTTACAGTGCATCTCTTGGACGACTCGATTTGTGCTACTATTGTGGTGGTTGTGATGGGGAGGTTGATCAGGAATTAAAGAAACAATATAAAACTGTTCTGCCCGTGTGTCTAGAATGTCTCGAACATGAACAGCCTCAATGTTATCGTCCATACGGAAAAAAATCGAAGAGTGGAAACTCTCAATAAACTGCGTTTATAATGACATGGTTTTACTGTTCTGACTATTAATATGATGGTCCTATTTGAGATTATCTGAAAAGAGATAACAAACACTGCAAATAAAGTTTGATATACTTTTAATATCATTTTCATCTCCCAATACATTGCATTTCAAAATGAAGTTAGGTAGAAGAATGATCAAACACTGAAATATAATGATATTGAAATGATATATACAGCATATATAAATATTCAAATATGAACATTTGATTATTTATTTAAAAAAAAAAAGATAAAAAAAAAAAAAAAAAATCCCTACCTACCTACCCTAATTTTTTGAGAGACGAAAGGGGAAACACAACATTTTTTTTCCTTGGCCTTACAGACATTTTCTAGTTTAATGGAATTATACAAGTGAAGTATGGGTTATCAATAGTCTATGTTAGTATGTATTTGTGTCAACTTCACGGTACCTACGTATACATATATAGCAAAGAACCTTTTTACATGACTTCCAATATCGTAGTTGTCATATTTTGTACAATTTTACATTTATGCCACACATCAGATCAGTATATCTAATGCTTTATTTCTCTGTCTTATGAATTCTTCTAGCTATATATAGATACTCATGGAAAGAAATGTAGGTCAGTGTGTCACATATCTGGGTCATTCCCCATCTTCGACCACATTTGATTTGTATCCCTTGTATGACATAATTCAGTCTTGGTGAGCTTGGTGAACCCCAGCATAGCTCTGTAGAATTGCTCTGAGTCATTCCATTGCTGGGATATGGTAAAGACAATGCATGCAATGTAAAATACAATGCACTGGATGCAATGTGAGGTAGAGTCATTGGGGGATAAAGCCGCGTCCTGACCAGCATATCAATATCGGGTCACACTAGGCGCACATTTGTAATGGTTTAGGGGTAGCAGATCCTCATCTTGACTTCCTGTATCGCTGCCAGTCCTAACATATTGGGTTGTATGGGGCGCGCGTTAACTTCGATAGGACACTCACATGCATTACATTGTGTCATTCTTATTTCTAGTGCAGTATCACTGTTTTATAATGAAATTTTTCCACTTTTTATTCATTTTTTTAATTGTTTCAATTTTTTCTTTTTTTTTCACAATTCTTCATCTTTATTGTGACAGATCGCTTTCAGTGTTATTGACTTTCCATTTGATGTTGTCTGAACGTTTGAGCTGCGACACGTTTACGAGACATTCATCATTGAGCTATAACATTTAATTGTGGATGCAGAGATCCCAGTGCCCAACCAACACCTATAGAGAAGTTCTGTTCCTGTTTTCATCTAATTTTATAGAAGTAACACATTGATTTATTAATAGTTAGCTTTTCATGGCTTGTTTAGGCTTTGATCTTGATGGGAGTTTGGACATCGTCTTAAAAAGTGCAATTTACAAAGAACGCTGTATGTTAATTATGAAATTATTAGATTACATATAAATGTCTCGAAGATGTCTCAAATGTACTATTGCTCATTTGAAATATCTGACTGGTATTATTGTTAGGTCTAGATCTCAAAGCGTGTAAGGTTTTAACCAGACGTTACGGTACCCAAGAGACATGGACCAACAACCATTGGATTACAGACTAAAGCACTTCATAGTTAATGTCTGGCTTTCATACCAAAATTTAAAAAAATTTAGTTTCATTGTGTATCATTACGGTGGGCGAGTGGTTAAGTATTTATAGCTAGCTCTGGCCTCCACCTCTGGGATGTGAGTTCGAAACCCACGATGGGCAGTTGCCTGGGACTGTGGGCTGGTGATTTTTCTCTGGACAACTCCGGCTTTCCTACACCCCCACACCAGGCACATCCTTAAATGACCCTGGTTAATGGGACGTTAAACATAACAAATTTAACCAAACCAAAAGTGTATCATTATAAGTGCAAGGCAACCTATCTATATTATGATAAATTAAAACTTTTTTTCATATACCGTATCAGGGCTTTTTCTTACTGATTTGGGAAAGGGCCTTTTTGCCTCATTTTGGGAAGAAAATTGGTTAATTGGGAAAGATTTTTTCAGGAGTAAACTGCAAATTTTGGGAATCTTGCTTAAATATGAAATAATTTCAATTGGGAATGGGGCCCATTTACGGCCCCAAAACACCCTCAGAAAAAGCCCTGCGTATGCATCTCGGTATGTTGAAATAACGATATAAAAACAATCCCAGTATGTGATAATAGCATATATATATTGCAGAGGTTCTCAATAAACATAAATTATAAATTACACAAATTTATGAATTCACCCATATGCATGTTGAAAAAAACAAATGTATCATAAAATCCAAGGCCTACTGCTTGATTTTATTCCAATGATGAGTTCCTGTGTGTTGAACTTATATATATATTAATCCAGATGTATAATTCTGTGTCAAAACCATAGATAATTAGTTACACACGTTTTTACTTCTTCCTAAACAAGCACTACAGTGACATACGGTACATACTTTTTCCTAAACAAGCACTGCAGTGACATAGTTATCTGCCTTGGCTGTTATCTACCTTGGTAGAAACCATTCAAAATGCACGAATAGACTGTAGTAGTATAGTTCGAGTGTCCTCGATTCATTTATTTCACTCTGTGTTCAACATTTGAATTTGAATGATAACCGAGACATATTATCTTCATGCAATCGGGTAAGTGATTTGTCAAATGAACGTCTTCAGGGCTAGGTGATGCATATGCAGGACATGTACATAGGTTTTGCTTCAAGTCAAGTGCCTTTTGTCAGGTGTGCTTTTTGCAAGCAAGATAGCTATATATATATAATTAATTTGACTAAAATGTCTGCACTTCCTTAAATGTCACAACTGAAAGATCTAATACCAGAGAGGACATCACAGAAATATTCAGAAAACTGGATAGCTTGATATTAACTAACACTGTCAGCTTTATTGATTCATTCTATCACAAAATGTTAATTATCAAACCAGTGTGATTCAAACTGATTTTAAACTTTAAAAATCAAAATGTATCAATTGGTAAAGTTTAAGAGCATTGGCCTGGCATGTATCAATATTGGTGAAGTTTAAGAGCATTGGCCCGGCATGTATCATTATTGGTGAAGTTTAGAAACAAAGTAGAAAATGCTCTGATAAAATCAGTTTGCTGGTTATAAGTTCAGACACAAAATCAGTTTTCTGCGTTCAGAGACAAAATATCTTGGTTAAATATGAAAAGTTAGGTCACAGAACATCTTTAATCAACAGGTAAAGCAGCAATTCAGGTAAAAATTGTTAAGTTTGTGTGTGAGGAAAACATTTTCTGAGTGGTGTTCTTTGGGATGGCCATGGTAATTTTATTTGTTAAAACAGAGAAATATCTCAACTGTGTTTTAATTTATCTAATGCATCACAAGTATGATCATGATTGGATAAAAAGTTTAGCCACAGAAAAGGGGAGGGTGCTATATGCCATCAGTGGGGATATACAATGTAGACTGGGTGTCAAATGTTGTCATTCTGTTTTTAAAGGATGTATTATAAGAACTGAAATATTTTGCCACAACAAGGCAAAGGCAGGCAAGGTATTATATTGAAAAGCTTCTATCTGCATTTTGAATACTGTACAATGGCCAGTGTCTTTCAGAAGTGTATCATATGCTTCATTTGACATTTCATTGCAGATTTGATGTAATAAAGATATACAACAGTACATTTTGTAAGAGTGGTTATGATTAGTATAAGTCGATTGTGTTACTCATCCTAAGCTGATAAGTCAATGTCCAGAGCACACAAAACTAGATGCCTCTCATTAACTGTGCCAGTATCATATAATTACCCCATAGTTTTACACTGAAACAGGTTTTGTGTACGTCAACATGTACACATGTAGTGTTATATTAAAGAATCCAGCTCCACAGGTGATGGGGCTAATTTAGAGATACCAGCTTCACTCTACCAGTCTCCAGTCGTTATGTATGGCATAGTAATCCCTAAAATTATCATGGCTACATTTCTATGTTAAATTATAAACAAGCCTGTTGATGATTTGTTGTTCGCCTGGGCTTCTTGTAGACTTTCCCACGCTTCCTGAAAATGGCTGTACATTATGCCATGGTAAACGAGACTTTTGTATTTTGTTTGTGAGGAAGAGCGGGGGAGGTCTTAAAGTTATAAGCAGTGACTTACAGAACTTTTATACTTTCAAACTTGGTAAACTTGTATGAGGCTTTCCGAAATAGTTGAGTAAAATTTTTGTAATTGTCACAAATTTGATTTGACATAATACAGATTTTTTTTTCGTTATTTTTAAGTGTCGTAGTTGTATTCAACAAAAAGCTCATGATCATGCCTAGTAATAACTGATAAGCCATGTCTGGTAATAAGCCCATCCATACTTATTGCATTTCGGTAGAATACTAATTTTGAATGCTAACAAATGCTAATTCTTCATTCTAGAAATCAAATAGGCCCACCCCTACCAAGTGTCAAAGTTTGTGTTGGCCCTCTGAGCTTATAATTACAAGATAATTATGGTAGTCCTTGAAAGTGGCAGGGCCCAAAAATTGGGAAAAGACGAATTGTGGTACAATGATGTATAATGTAGGTGCTAATAAGTGATTTTACGTGTAAATTCCAATACAAATAACTCATACAACATCTACACTATAAATACAAAGATGTAAAACAAAAATATCAGTACTTGCACTCATACTCCAACTCCCATATGATTGTTTTTGTCACTTTGTCAGTCTGCATGCAGTCCTTTATATTGTCCAAGGCATATCTTTCACATACAAATGCTAAATTGTGCATAAATACCTCTTGGAATGACAATATATAAATGTTGTTCACATCACTCTTCTGAAGGCCCTCGATCCTCTTTTTACGGAATCATTGCCCTTGGTTGCTCCCCCTTCATAACAGTATCCCAGTCATATCACCAGCAATTGTAAGATTTTACATGCGATTGAAGTACCTGTTGGCTTCTAAAATATAAAGGTACAATTTCAGGGCTTTATCTGAGGGCTTTTTGGGGCAGTTAATCGGCCCCATTCCCAATTGAAACTATTTCATATTTAAGTCAAATTCCCAAAATTTGCTGTTTACTCCTGAAAAAATCTTTCCCAATTCATCAATTTTCTTCCCAAAATGAGACAAAAAGGCCCCTTCCCAAGCCAGTGAGAAAAAGCCCTGAATTTCATTGAATCATGAATTCCATCCTTATGGAATTTTAAGTACTGATGAATTCTGATGAAGTTGAGTCTGAACTTCTGTTATGTGATTGTGATTTTAACTTCTTGATCTTACTTTCCACAGCATTTCCGTCATGTGACCCCGACCCCTGTTGGAATGGTGCAGTATGTACCACAATCTACTATGGACAGTCCTTATGCAGGTAAGTAACCCACACAACTGTCAACAAATCACCACTAGTCGTTTGTCCTTATTTTTTTATTAGAGCTGTAGTAAACATGATGTTATAGAGGTATCCATGGTTTAAATAGAGATCTGTTTGGTGCAAGTACACCAATTCATAGAATTTTCCAACAAAATGTGTCTTTTCCTTATAAGGTCTTTACATGAATCATGTTGATATACATTAAAGGCCAATTCAACTGGCTTCATGCATTGCTATCTGCCTAGGTCAACTCCTATAGAAGATCCTTTACTTTATGAATATCTACTAGTTTGGTAATTAATTGTTGTCCATTAATTGTGAAAACTCTTGTCATCATTGTGAAAACTCATGTCGGTCAGTGGGAAAACTCTTTGTCGGTCAGTGGGAAAACTCTCGTCAGTCAGTGGGAAAACTCATGTCAGTCAGTGGGAAAACTCTTTGTCGGTCAGTGGGAAAACTCATGTCAGTCAGTGGGAAAACTCTCGTCAGTCAGTGGGAAAACTCTCGTCAGTCAGTGGGAAAACTCTTTGTCGGTCAGTGGGAAAACTCTTTGTCGGTCAGTGGGAAAACTCTCGTCAGTCAGTGGGAAAACTCATGTCAGTCAGTGGGAAAACTCATGTCAGTCAGTGGGAAAACTCTTTGTCGGTCAGTGGGAAAACTCATGTCAGTCAGTGGGAAAACTCTTTGTCGGTCAGTGGGAAAACTCTCGTCAGTCAGTGGGAAAACTCATGTCAGTCAGTGGGAAAACTCATGTCAGTCAGTGGGAAAACTCTCTGTCGGTCAGTGTGAAAACTCATGTCAGTCAGTGGGAAAACTCTCTGTCAGTCAGTGGGAAAACTCTCTGTCGGTCAGTGGGAAAACTCATGTCAGTCAGTGGGAAAACTCATGTCAGTCAGTGGGAAAACTCACCTCAGTCAGTGGGAAAACTCATGTCAGTCAGTGGGAAAACTCTCGTCAGTCAGTGGGAAAACTCTTTGTCGGTCAGTGGGAAAACTCTCGTCAGTCAGTGGGAAAACTCATGTCAGTCAGTGGGAAAACTCTCGTCAGTCAGTGGGAAAACTCATGTCAGTCAGTGGGAAAACTCGTCAGTCATTGGGAAAACTCTCGTCAGTCAGTGGGAAAACTCTCGTCAGTCAGTGGGAAAACTCTCGTCAGTCAGTGGGAAAACTCTCGTCAGTCAGTGGAAAAACTCATGTCAGTCAGTGGGAAAACTCTTTGTCGGTCAGTGGGAAAACTCTCGTCAGTCAGTGGGAAAACTCTCGTCAGTCAGTGGGAAAACTCATGTCAGTCAGTGGGAAAACTCTTTGTCGGTCAGTGGGAAAACTCTCGTCAGTCAGTGGGAAAACTCTCGTCAGTCAGTGGGAAAACTCTTTGTCTGTCAGTGGGAAAACTCTTTGTCTGTCAGTGGGAAAACTCATGTCAGTCAGTGGGAAAACTCATGTCAGTCAGTGGGAAAACTCTTTGTCTGTCAGTGGGAAAACTCTCGTCAGTCAGTGGGAAAACTCTTTGTCAGTGGGGAAAACTCTTTATCAGTCAGTCGGAAAACACTTGTCAGTCAGTGGGAAAACTCTTTGTCTGTCAGTGGGAAAACTCTTTGTCAGTGGGGAAAACTCTTTATCAGTCAGTCGGAAAACACTTGTCAGTCAGTGGGAAAACTCTTTGTCGGTCAGTGGGAAAACTCTCGTCAGTCATTGGGAAAACTCTTTGTCGGTCAGTGGGAAAACTCTCGTCAGTCAGTGGGAAAACTCTTTGTCGGTCAGTGGGAAAACTCTCGTCAGTCATTGTGAAAACTCATGTCAGTCATTGGGAAAACTCTCGTCAGTCATTGGGAAAACTCTCGTCAGTCATTGGGAAAACTCTTGTCAGTCATTTGGAAAACTTGGTTGGTCATTAGGAAATCTCTGTCGGTCATTGGGAAAAATCTTATCCATCATTGGGGAAACACTTGTCCATCATTGGGAAAACACCTTTTAGGTCAGAGTTTTTGTGGGTAGCTAAAGATTAAACTTAACTTCAAATTTAGTATAATTTAGGAAGATGCAGGTATTAGGAAAGTTTTAGTGACCGTAGTTAACAGAAAATAAAATGTGGCCTGTGTAGTAAACATTATTTCTAATCTGTCCTGGATGGTGCACTTCTGACAAGTCCTGTAGGCAGTTTCCTTTATGTATATGGCCATATGGAACTGATTATAAAACAATTAAGTAAAAAAAATATAATGTATTATCACTAACGCAGCTGTGAAGATCATGAAATTTGACTGGAAGCACCTTGATTGTTTCGAGTTGATAAAATGGAGTCCTGGACCATAATGATAAACAGAGATAAAAAAAAAAGTCATTTAAAGTAAAGTTTTATTTTAGGTCAGACTTATTACCCACTTGTAAGGAGAAGTCTGTCTGTTTAACGTTGTGTAATGCTTTTGTTCAGAGGGATTTTGGAAAGCACAATATATGTTATCCTGTAAGAAATAAGTCTACACATTTAAACAAATAATATTAACTTTATCTAATCTTTGTTTAGAGTAATTTAAATCTCCTCGTTCAAGTTAAGAGTCTGGTTGTATTTTGTTATTGGGAAGTTACGTCTTTGTTGTATAATCACAATATCTCGTGTCAGGCAAGCTACAATTCGGTAGATTTCAGATCTAGACTTGCTATAATAAAAAATGGCAGAAAGACACTAAACATCACAATTACGCAAACCGTTTATGTGGCATGGTTGATCATGCAAAGCTTGATAAATAATCACCGATTTTTGAATTATTTATTTAAATAGTGTAGTCGTAAATAATCTTAAATAGAAGTAGCCCTACAGCCATACATGTAACCTGCATGCAAGTCATTGTTGTCCGTGCCGACGTCATGATATCTGCAATCTTAAGATAGCCTTGATTTCCGATACGAATCAGATCTAGAACAGACAATGTTTATAGTAAGATATTTATAGTGACATTTGTTTGTAATAATTGTGGTGCATTATATATCAATTCCCAGTTGTAAAGTGGTTCATACTCTTGACATAATCGGCTGATTGAGGTATATCAGTCCTATTTTGTCTGAGTATGCATTTGTAAGAATTCAATTTAGTGACACGATTTACAAATCCTGGAGTCAAATGTATTTAAAGTCGTACTGTTGTATTGTAATCCTACATACCATGCTCAAAGCCAAATACACAATATTTAACAAGTACATGTACACTATTCATAAAATCTTAAATTAAAAGCAATATGTTGAAAGTTATTGTATGTAAAAGCTAAAATCTCAAAATGAATTCAGAGATTTAATAAAAAGATTTTAAAATTGTACATTGAATTTTAAGTAGTTCTAGAGGAATAAAGTAACATCAGTGTAATTATCTATACAGCTTGCTAATGTTGTTTTTTTTAATTTCAAAAACTGCATAAATAAATGTCTATTTGTATTGGTATAGTTTCGCTGGAATATTGTCTTCAAATAAAATATGACTATTGTGCATGTGTCAATAACTTTTAAATTCAATAGTTTTACATAACCTGGACATCATCACTGTACACAACCTACATGTAATCTAACATACACAAATTTGACCCGTGGATGTCAATTACAGGTTGTGATTAGCTTTAATAAATTATAGATTTTTATTACTGTGTGCTGGAGTATTCAGCTACCATGCATTTCAAGTTAAAAAAAAAAAAAAAACATTTTTGTTTTGAAAAGGAAACGTAAAAGCTAAAACTATACACTAATATGCACTGATTGATGTGCAATCTTTTCAGTTACATTTTGTCTATATCTCTTTAATTCAATTAAATTGAAGATATTGATAGATGTTTTCATCTGTTAAATGAATGCCATTGGTCTAGACCAACACACCTGTACAGGTTTTAAGTAGCCCAGTTAGGTAGTTTTCTGAAATTCTTTAAATTCTGCTTTAAAACACGGCCCCATTAGACCTAAAGTGAGACATGTGCTGGCAGTAGATTTGTCTTGCCACTTGTGGCTCTACAACCAGCTGTACCTAGTGGGGTATGCTGTACAGTACATATGTGTGACCAGTCCTGACCCGTGACCCGACAGACAGGTGTTAGATAGGGCCCTATACAATGATACCATCTGTCGGTCTACTATTGTGTAGTTAGTAGCTATAGGGATCTGTGTACAGGTATTGTGGGTGGAAATGCCATGACACGAATAGGGGTTGCCACTTCAACCGACACACATCACGACACACATCACGACACACATCACGTGACTTATTATCCATCTCTATTCCTTTGTATTGTCGCCAGATTGAATTTCACTCCTCACTGGAAGATTAGCACGTTGAATGTGTGTTCATGAGTTTGAAATAAAAAAGGAATCTTAAATCTGAATGTAATCTCTATTTTTTTGCTTGAAAATAGATTTTATCTTAATATGTGATATTTTCATTAAGGATTTATGAAGATTTAAAAAAAAACATTGTATAAAAAGAATAAATCACAGTATTTTTTTCTTTGAAGACAAAATCTAAATACAGTGCATTCCACTTAATCGGGTAACGCTTAATCGGGTATTTCGTTTAATTGGGTAAAATTTCAAAAACCAAAACCATTTTCTCTTAAATCATGTTAAAAAAATTCGTTTAATTGGGTTGGAAAAGTCGTATTTTTCGGTTATTCGAATAGAACAATCGGGACAAAAAATAGAAATGCTCCGATTTTCACGAAAGTCATCGCGTATTTCTTTAAGTTTTAGACATTTATCAACAAATAGTGTAATTTTGATGGTTCAAATGTCAAAAAACAGTTAAATATTACCTTAAACGGTAATGTTATGTCGGGGTTTTGTCATGTTCAGAACTGTGTTGTTGTTGATTCTGCCTCGTGTGGTTTTTCCCCAACAGGAAGTCGACTAAGAATTGTGGGTAAAATTAAATGTTATTTTTAGAGTCAGCAGCAGGCAAAACGTAATGGGGTTTTAAAAGCATAATTAATGGACTAGACAATTAAACTTTTACGTCTGGGATGTAAAATCTTCGAAGCAAAAACCAAAACAATAGGTTTTTACCTGGGTCTGATATTGCTACAGATCGATTGATATCACCGCTTACTGTATGTGGCGAATCCAAAGTGAGGGGTTCGCCACGGGGAAATGTGACGACACCGATACACAGGTGAGTTAAAAATCAGTAGCGAGCAGTAAAAGGACAGACGCCCGACGTTAGCTCATAATTCCTATTCAGGTTAGGATTAGAACTGGTTAATAAAAACATTACATTGGATTTCGTGTTGTTTTATCAGTGACTGCCAGTGTCAAGTTCGTATAAATTTATACCACAGGAAACGACCTAAATAAACTCGGTTTCTCCGATCTCTGTGCTTTGGAAATAATATGGAATATTTTAAACTTCAAAGCGAACATAAGAATGTCTCTATGATAAACATAAATGATTTTAGATGTAATTGTCGGCGAGTCCTTAGATCGTATGTCAAATTAGGAACACACGGATGAAACAGGGATGTATGACCCCCCGATTTGAGGTGCTACGATGGTACTGTGCCGCGAATAAGAAAATCATTAAGGTTTTGTTATTTTAATACACACATTTTTATACAATTAGTAATAGTAATCTGACATCAGTAAAAGCACAAACAAAAACACCGTTTATTAACAATAATAACGCAAATATTTTCATCCAAAATCGACCCAAGTCTGACTACCATTACGGACCAAATCCAAGATGGCGACGTGCATTTCGGCTTATCGGGTAAGTCGGTTAATCGGGTAAAAAGTCCCCGCAAATAGGCAACCCGATTAAGCGGAATGCACTGTAGATACATTGTATCATTCACATTGTCATAATTACATATCCTTATTTTCATTGCTAGTAAAAAAATATATAATAGTTTTATGATATAATGGAATTGTAAAATGATGATTTCTTGCTTCTTTTTCTTTCTTTCTTTTCTTTTTTTTTGTTTGTTAAAGAAAGTGAACAGATAGAAACAAATATACCGTACACATGAAAATGTCAGGAATCCAAAGAGGTTAAAGAAACAGTAAATGGACTTTTTTTTATTATCTTAAATTTATCTTTCCTGGAGCACATATGAAGAAAATTATCACTATACTGGGGACCTAGGCAATTGGCCAGAATGAAAATGCTGGGGACCAATGCAAGAAGATGGTGTGTTCCATCGAAAAATAAGAATGCTGAAGACCTACTATTGGCAATGGCCAGATCCATTGGTAAATGAGAATGTTTGGGACCTAGACAATGGCCAGATCCATTGGTAAATGAGAATGTTGTGGACCTAGACAATGGCCAGATCCATTGGTAAATGAGAATGTTTGGGACCTAGACAATGGCCAGATCCATTGGTAAATGAGAATGTTGTGGACCTAGACAATGGCCAGATCCATTGGTAAATGAGAATGTTTGGGACCTAGACAATGGCCAGATCCATTGGTAAATGAGAATGTTTGGGACCTAGACAATGGCCAGATCCATTGGTAAATGAGAATGTTGTGGACCTAGACAATGGCCAGATCCATTGGTAAATGAGAATGTTTGGGACCTAGACAATGGCCAGATCCATTGGTAAATGAGAATGTTGTGGACCTAGACAATGGCCAGATCCATTGGTAAATGAGAATGTTGTGGACCTAGACAATGGCCAGATCCATTGCAATTTGGTAAATGAGAATGCTGGGAACCAGGCAATGGATGGTTAGATCAATTGGTAAATAAAAATGTTGGGGACCTAGCTTTAGGCAATGACCGAATCCATTGGTAAATGATTTAGAAGTTCGACCTTGGAAATGGCCAGATCCATCGGTAAATGAAGATGTTGTGGACCTTGGCAATGGCCAGATCTATTTGTAAATGAGAATGCTTGGGACCTAAGAGATGGGCATGTCCATTGATAAATGAGAATGCTTGGGACCTAAGAGATGGCCACATCCATTGGTAAATGAGAATGCTTGGGACCTAAGAGATGGCCACATTAATTGATAAATGAGAATGCTTGGGACCTAAGAGATGGCCACATTAATTGATAAATGAGAATGCTTGGGACCTAAGAGATGGCCACATTAATTGGTAAATGAGAATTATAGGGACCTAAGAGATGGCCACATTAATTGGTAAATGAGAATGCTTGGGACCTAAGAGATGGCCACATTAATTGGTAAATGAGAATTATAGGGACCTAAGAGATGACCACATTAATTATAACTAGTAAATGAGAATTCTGGGGACTAAAAGATTCAAAAAATTATTAAGTGTGAGTATTAATTGATTGTCAACTTGTTCAGTGAAACCAATGATCAATCATAGAATTCCAACACATACTTTACAGAGTCCTTATTCATCTGTTTCAAAGATAACTTAAAAGTAGTGAATTCATTAGTACCGTATTACTACAGACATATTCATCGAATATCCACGTTCATGAAGTCATAGGTTTGTAATACATTACAAAAAATACTGAAATGGATTGGCTGGTTAAGGTTTCTATTGGAATCTTGATTCTGAAAAACTTGAAACCAACCCTTGACCATCCTTCATAAAACATGGCCAGTCTTTGGTATTGTCAAATATTCTTTGGATAAATACGTAGTTGGATTAGTTAGAGTTCTGTAAAAATAGGCTTATCATTCTGGCACTGTGGGAATCTGATTTACAGCAGTAGAGTGTCTATAAAATATTCATGCAGTCATTGTTTTGATCTTGCATTTATATTTCATAGCTGTACTTGCATCATAGGTAGTACTGTCTCAGCTGATTTGGTAACAAGTCGTTCCATGTCTCTTCTTATCGTTCTGCTGCTGCATTGTTGAATTTCCCATAGAATTGAACTATCAAAGCAAACAAGTAACAATTTTAACACGATTACGTTTTTTTGTTTGGCACATACTTAAAACCTGAGTATCCCTTTCATTGGAGAATGTCTGAGATTCAAGTGATGTCAGAGAGATGCTTTAACGAGAACTGCAAACACTGTTGAAATATACATATTAATGTATACAGGTATGAGTCACAACCTTTGATGCTATTTATATAATTGATGAAAGCATAGGGAAAATATTTCGGGGTGTACTTAGCTAGTAAATACAGATTATACCTTCTCATCTGTCTTCTAAACCACAGATAATAAATATGAATACTGTATTTTATTTAGTTTGTTTTGTATTGTTTAAGACCTATCAACATTAACGCTAAGGTCATTTTAGGATGACCTCCCCTTTGTGGAGATGCATGTGTGTGGTGATTGTTAGTGTTTTTGGGGAGGGGGGGGGGGGGGGGGGCTGCAATATATGGTCATGCTTGTCTTCTTTATAACGTACCTCACTGAAGCATACTGCCAAAGACACCCAGCAGGACACCCCACCTGTTCAGGTATATACTGACAACAGGTGAACCAGCCGTCCCACTCTCAAAAATGGTGAACGCTAAACTGGAATAGCAACTACCATTTTTATATACTATTGTATGTTATCAAGGGAGACATTAGGAAGAAGAAAGTTGTCTTAAGAGAAGAGAAGGGATAAGATCCAAATTTAGCTGCCTCTTAAGATCATGCATGCAGTGCCTATTGTATTTCATATTGTGAAATGGAATACATTGTAACTTATTTGATTTAAATTAATTAAGATAATAATATTTTAGTTTAAAAATGATTATTTCTGAAAATGGACTGGTAAAAGAATATAGGTAGAATTTTTACTGTGGTGAGTTTTGATGTATTATTTTGGGTCAATTATGATCACTGATTTAGGTATTTTAGCAGGACTATTGAATGTTAAGTTAAAACTAGAAAAATACATGTACATCTTTTACTATTGAAGATTGATGGAAGATATGTGTGAATTATTATAGGCATCTGAAGTTGGATTGTTTATAAGAATTTGTGAGTTTGAAACCTCAGTAGTGTAATGTATGAGTTGATAGTTAAATTGCCTGCTGAATGGCCTGGTTGAGTGATGGGTACAGTCTGTCTAGGGTTGTCCTGACGGTGGTGTCTGGTGTGTTTGTCCTGCCCACCTTGACAGGTATTTACCTGGTGTATCTGGCAGGCTATCAGCTGTGTTGGAGGTAGATGGGGGATAGATTTAACACATTAGTGTGACCTTTTTGTCTAAAGTGTATTGGTGCCAGCTTCCAGTTTAAATGTGTTTGACATGGAGTTATTTAAAAGGATGTCCCTTGTTTATTACCAAACCTACACAACTACTTACAGTCCTATGAACCATTGTTCCAAACAGTTTTACCAGAACCCCATATACCTATATACTTTGTATGGGTATAGATTCACCTGCCATTTCAGATGTATAGGTTAGGTATGCTGTGTAATCACCTGTGTGTGTTTACTAATTAACAGGTGTGTCTATGATGTTGTACCAGATTAGACACAGCAGTCACGCACAATTGATTACTTAATGTTTTGTGGAATTTGCTTTCTTATGAGAACTTGATTTTTATTTCTGTGACAAATACATCGAGAAATTTTACGTATTCTACAAGATGTCTGCTGTACTGATTGACATCAGTGGTTAGATACAGTACAGACTATTATTCTGAAAGTATTTTGGCAGATCGGATATATTGTCCTGGTACAATGAACCTAACAGCAGATCTGTATGCTCCTGTATCCACTTACTATTCAAAATTGTTTTCCTTATTGAAGTTGGTTGTCATTACTACATTATTAGCAAGTTCCAATTTTAATTGTTAGCACTATGGATTACATGTTCACTTTTTTTTTATGCAGCCGGAGTCAGTCCACTGACCCCTATACAAGGTTTGAGCTAAAAGGATTTGGCTGAAAATTTTAAGATCTGCTTTTCAAGACCCATGCAGATAGTTAGAATCAAATAATCCTCATCTAGTTGGAAGCTTAGGGTTTTCAACATGTATAAGGTGTTTACCAAAATTATATGATCCTAATAGGGTATCTGGGGAGGGATAAACTTTACTATGATTTATGTAGGGAAATAACATTTGTGATATGAGCATTGTTGGTGAGTATAATCAGTATAGCATTTTGACGGTTTATTGACCCTGACTGACCCAAAGAGGCTAATGTGCTGGGCAAAAATCCGTCAAATTCACTGAAATTTCGAAAAACTTCATGATATGCAGATGTGGTAGAATCAGATACTTTTCACATATTTACAGGTGTTCTAAGAATATATACTTGAACTTTTACTTGTGCATTTCAGTTGGTTAGTCCTAGTTTTATAAGTTTGTTTTAACCCTCAATGGAAAAGTCATCATAATATTAGTTGGCCTGATGATCGCCACTGAAGGTTTGTCTCAGGATTTTGAAGTTTCTGAATTAAATATGAAGAGAAATTTTTACTGAAAATTTAGTGTATTTCAGATTTCTGTAGACATGTCAAAATGAAATTTTTGTATATATAGAAACTTGTTAAATAACTACCAGATTTATCACAATGTCTTGTGAGAGAGAGACTTGTGTTTGGATTACTTTGATAGAATGATTTACCTAATTAAATATCACTATAGAGCCATACGGGTACTTCAACAGTTAGTATGTCTGTATAAAGGCTCGAGTTTGATAACAGTTTACCCAATAATAGGAGAAATGTGTAGCAGTAGTGCTTAACAAAAACTCTATTTACTTTACTTATTAGAACGATTCTGTGAGCAGCTGTCGTCTTTAGAATTATCGTGTAGTAATTGTAGGGCGGTAAGGATAATTTCCGTGTGCCGACATCATTACTTTTACCTGTGGATTGCTTAATTGACTTGAAGCTCCATAGAATACCATCATAACAGAACAGATATTGTGTTAACAGAAAATTAAAATTTGATTTTTTTTTTCTTGTGATTTATGATTGGATTTGAATATAAAGGAAAGATTTGTTGGAAAGAATGTTAAGGTATTTAATCTTAATCCCAGGTAGTGTGTGTGATGATTGATTATTAAAGAGAAAATAGAAGCAAAATGAGTTTGAAATTACAGGAGGTCTTCGTGCAGTTGTAAATTATACAGATTTTAAAAACTTTGGCTGTTTATAGCTTTTATTTCTAATCATGTATGGCTTCTATAAGAATGTTGGACAAACATTTACATGGTTGACTGACAAAAACATTAACTGACCAGGAGGGCTCTTTTTTATCTGAGATATCCAGGTCTCAACAAGTATCAAAGCTTTCAGAAGGTCCCTCTACAGACTAGTCATATGTGCCAGGAGGTATTCAAATTAAATGTTTTGTTTTATCTCGCTGGTTCAAGTTGTGAAATGTGTAAAGTCTTTAAAAAAATCCATTTTAATTGTTTAACAAGTATTGAAATATGTCCAGATGAAGCTAACCTAGCTGTGGCCCTGGTAGGTCTGTCCTTTATCAGTCAACAGGTCAAAGGCCCTGAAGTTCCTCTACAGTACTTGAGTGTGTTTTTATGGGAGATTGAGCCCCAGATTTGGGTCACTCTGGTGATCTGATTGGTGGATTATTGTTTGATGACTGGAGAATTATCATCCCAGTCAATATTTACTCCTCCATGTTATCTGTGCTGCTCAGCAGTGGTAAGGTACAGTGATTGAGCTGAAATCAACTATCACATATATACAGGTGCTTACTGCCTCCCTTTTTGTTGTGACTCTTCCTCCCTCTGAAGAATGATATCGATATTATCATTGGTCTTCCTTTTCAGGGCCTCCATTTTGTTTAGGAGACCAACTTGAAGTAATATACACCAAAGTTATTATGTTGAATACATTAAAATGTGATAAGCATTACTTCACATTCAATAAATCTTGTCACATTTCTCTAAAACAAAAACAAAAAAGCACTTAACTTTTCTTTGCTGCAAATAACCTTACAATTCAAGTGTATGGCCGGATCAGACATGTTAAAATAAGAGCGATATTAATATTTTCTACACAAATTAAACCAGACATACATAGCTGATTTAAACTGGAACAAATGATTATCTGAATGTGATGATGCAAGTTTTGAGACAGTTTTAGCAATACTTTATCAACTCTAGCAAAATCAGGAGACAGTGTGTCAAAACAAGCAATGGTATAGGGGATGTGTGTCAACTCTAGGAGTAGTAGGAGTACATTGTGTCAACTCTAGGAGTAGTACATTGTGGTTGTGTCAACTCCAGCAGTGGTAGGAGTCCATTGTGTCAACTCCAGCAGTGGTAGGAGTCCATTGTGTCAACTCTAGCAATGGTAGGAGTCCATTGTGTCAACTCCAGCAGTGGTAGGAGTCCATTGTGTCAACTCTAGCAATGGTAGGAGTCCATTGTGTCAACTCCAGCAGTGGTAGGAGTCCATTGTGTCAACTCTAGCAATGGTAGGAGTCCATTGTGTCAACTCCAGCAGTGGTAGGAGTCCATTGTGTCAACTCTAGCAATGGTAGGAGTCCATTGTGTCAACTCCAGCAGTGGTAGGAGTCCATTGTGTCAACTCTAGCAATGGTAGGAGTCCATTGTGTCAACTCCAGCAGTGGTAGGAGTCCATTGTGTCAACTCTAGCAATGCTTGGAGTCCATTGTGTCAACTCTAGCAATGCTTGGAGTCCATTGTGTCAACTCCAGCAGTGGTAGGAGTCCATTGTGTCAACTCCAGCAGTAGTTGGAGTCCAGTGTGTCAACTCCAGCAGTGGTAGGAGTCCATTGTGTGAACTCTAGCAATGGTAGGAGTCCATTGTGTCAACTCTAGCAATGCTAGGAGTCCATTGTGTCAACTCTAGCAATGTTAGGAGTCCATTGTGTCAACTCTAGCAATGCTAGGAATCCATTGTGTCAACTCTAGCAGTGATAGGAGTCCATTGTGTCAACTCTAGCAATGTTAGGAGTCCATTGTGTCAACTCTAGCAATGTTAGGAATCCATTGTGTCAACTCCAGTTTCCTCCAACAGTAAGACCCCTCGTGATCACAAGCTTCCATCTGGGCCAACAAGAGTGATCATTATGAATGAATATAACTTGTTTCACAATTGTTGTAAAATAAATTGATTTTTGTTTCACTTATCAACAGTGTATAATGACTGCATTCTGGAATTCCATGTTAACATATGACAGGAAAACAAGGGGAAACTAAGGTTTAACTATTTTAAAAGGAACTTCCATTTAATTAACTGACATCCATAAAAATAACCTTAAAATTTAATCAAAAATGCTTTGGTGTGGCACTACCTATATACACTGATGACCAATCGAAGCACTCCATGAAATGGTTTACTTTCATTCAATAAAGACCCTAATGAGTCAGTTGGTGTTTTCTGAAGTTTATGTCATGTTACTGACTAAAGTTACAGACAGTTGGTGTAATATAACTGGCATGACTAAGGAATCCTGACGACATACAGTGAAGTAAGCCTGAAACATGTACAACTACTTGGTATTTTAAGGCGGTGATTCGACACAGTATCAGCTGTTTGTTTATGATGTTAATGTGACTTGACAGTGATACATGGAAAAACAGGACCATTTGTTTGTATGATGACACCAGTTCTATTATATGGGTGAATTGCTCAAATTACAGATATTTGAGTATATGTTCCGTTGTTTATTTTTAAGTTTTATGTTGCTTAGCTCCAGATTGATGCAACCAACATTAATTTCAAAATCAATTTCCAGAATGTAAATTTTATCAATTCCTTACTAGTTAAGAGGTGATAACGCAATAAAGATTATCAAATAAAAACTGATATTGAATTATTAGTGCTAAAAGATCTTGAAATGTATTGAAGAAACTATGGATGAAACATATCAACAAGCAATCCTCAACTAATGGTTGATTAGGAAATCTTAACTTCGGCTCCTTGTTCCTGAAACAAAGAAATTATATAAAATATATCTACAAATGTCTTGTTTGAACAATTTCTAATTGTGACACCGCCCCTGACAGTTTAACAAACTGTATAGCTATGCTGCTAATGTATTGGCATATGTATAGCTTTGATTATAGACAATTGGCCAATATTTACAACATTTGTCTAGGGCATATATATGATCCTTTGTAAACAAACAATAGGCATTCTGCCATCCTTTGTTTTCAGAGAAGGTACCTTGAGACTGTTTATGTACGATTTATTTGTTGCTGGTTCTATAGGGTAAAGCAGAGGATACATGCAGCACCCAGTGCAACTGTATAACATGCAGTGTATGATTCATGCTGTTTGATGTGCCACATTCCATAGCCATATATATATCATGCTGAGATGACCCCTTAGTTGGTATTTGATGCTAAGATGACCCCTCTAACTCCTCTGTCTTCCATTTTTGAAATTGGAGTAGGAGGTACAGACAGTGCCTAAGGTCTTAATTGTTGCACCTGCAAACTTAACCTTAGGAATGGAGAGACACTGATAAAAAAAATTGTAAATGACAATAAAAGTGTTAAAAAAAACTTAAGTGCCAAGAACAATTGCACCTGTTATACACTTTTTTTGATGCACCATAAAAATACAGCAGATTATAGTTCATACACATTTGACTGACAGCCAAAATCGTAAATGTTACCACCGTATATAAGATCAGGTGTGTATAAAATCTCTCCTAAAGGCATGACAATTGCTAGGATTTATTTTTTGTAGCATTCATGATCAAATTCAATTAAGTATTTCCTAACAAATATAGTTTTTGTCAAGATAAGCCTGAGGCCTTTTGTGGTTCCTGACATTTTTTTTGTGGAGGTTCCCCTTGCAGAGGTATAGGGCGATGGTATCAGGCCTTGACGTGTGTGAGGTTTTGTGACGTTTCGTCACGGTCTTTGTTTTGCGGGTGGTGTCTGACCTGCCTGATGCTGGCAGGGTGTACAGTCAATCTTCACTAAGTTCAGGTGTACAATATTTCAGCTTGAATGCATCTGTTGACCTACATTGATACAAATCATTTATCTTTTCTAATTTTAAAACGTTTTTTGTTTACACCTGTAATTTGGTACTCGGAACACCCAACTTGCTCATTTATATAATTTTGATAACTTAATATGTACATAGGTTAATACCTTTGAGGAATTCCTCAACTTTGATTTTGATACGAGAATAATTCCCTGTGTAGACTGCTCTCTGGTACAACAATGATATTGTCAATAACTACTCGTCAATTATGGCATTACAGTCAATAGAATGACACGTTTAGATTAACACCTTTTCAACATTCACGTATAATCTTTCCATCTACCTATTTTTGTTTGCGTTGGTTATTTTTATGATAAAGTAAACAAAGGATGACCAATAGTTTACTAATGTGAGGATACGTTGGATACTGTACAAAGACCTATTTTAGTGGTGTATCATTTTCAGCTCTTTCTGTTTTCATTCTAAATGTCTTGTTCTAAATAATGATTGTTAGTATTAATAGGTTCAATCATAATTAATTGTCTCGAACAAACTCCCGGGGCCCTGTGGCAGAATGGAGGTGGTATGTGTGGACCTGGTAATAATTGAATTAGAATCTGGAATATTTATGTTTCTTCATTTGGAAAGAGGAATGGGTGTTTGGTTATATTGTACATAAATCATAGAACATACATCATATTTGTGTATGGCAGCCAACATATAGTAAAACGATAAAATCAGCTCCTCTAGACTTATAGTAGGGTTTCTGGGTCACACACTTGCCAGAGCACCTGTCGTGGAGATAACAGGGAAGACTTCTGATTGGCAGATGGCTTTTCCTGTATACACTCTGTCATATACAGTTACCTCACCGACTACCTGCTGTATCACTAATGGTTGTTGGTTGTCCTAGCTATGTTACCCTGTTTTATACTCCCAATTAATTATTCTGTTGTAATATATATATGATCTATAACAAAACTTTTTCAATAGTTAAAAAAGAATGAAAATGTATCAAGCAAAAGCAACCCTTTCAAAATAATAGATAGATTCATCGCTATCTCATGCACTGTATAACATTTAATATGTATCATAGTCGAGTACAGTATATAATCTGAATCTGTTTAATCAGAGATTGGATTATAATATTGGTTAAAATAAATTATTTATGTAATTACTATTCATAGGTTATCATTGGAGTGTGCAAGTGTTGCCCTTATTTAATGGCAACATTTAACTTTAAAACAATAATCAAAATAGTAAAAGCAAATTTAGTACAGTAAATGACATGGTGGACATCTCAACACACCCATCAATTATTGAATATCAACCAAAATTTACTGATCTCAGATGACTCTGGAAATTAGAATTACTGTGGATCATTTCTCAATTGATGTCAGTGTTATATTTCCATTGTAATTTGGACATTTCAAGTTTTTTGGTGTATGATGAAGATAAAACCCCTTAGATTTTGAGAAATTGAATTAAAATCGTGACTAATTGCTTCTCTAGCTGACCTCAGAATCAATTTATAGTCAAATTTGTGTCAGGCATGTTTTGTGCTCACTTCAATGGAAAAGTAATGATGGAAATCATCAATATTGAGAACTGGTAATTTTGTGTAAGTTTACAATTAGTTTTGTAATATTTGCACTTAAAATATTCACATATTGCATCATAACCCTGTAATAAGGTACCTATATAGCTTTTAAGGTATGATCAACGCAAAGTATTTATGATTGAATTTTTTTTCTGGAGTACAAATATATGATTGATAAAAACACCTGAAATAAGACATTGTGTAGTTCTCAATATCTTTATCAATCTGAACTTGTCAGATTTGTGAGGTCGTGTGTGAGATTTCTTCCTCTGAAGCCCAAGTTGAGAAATACTAGATGCATCGGGCTAGATGAAGCATGTAACACCAGCTTAGTAATAGTGACAGTTAATTTGTATATGAATCCTAGGTTACATGAATCTGGGAGATATATATAGGTATGAATAATTCAGTGGTGTAGCTGTCTTTCAATTAGTGGTTATAGAAATAATGTGTGTTTATGATTGGGTCTCCCTACTGCTGTAGGGCTTGATAGTGTTACATGGATGTTTCCATATTATGTATGACTTTGTACCATGACATATAGTATGATAGGGCCACATCAAATATAACTACTATGACCTTACCATATATTGGGTCTGTATGACTGATGGAACCTGGATCCTTACAGTATGACAGGTCTGAGTATGACTACTGATGGAATCTGGATCCTTATAGTATGACAGGTCTGAGTATGATAGGACTGCTGATGGAACCTGGATCCTTATAGTATGACAGGTTTGAGTATGACAACTGATAGAACCTGGATACTTATAGTATGACAGGTCTGAGTATGACTACTGATGGAATCTGGATCCTTATATAGTATGACAGGTCTAAGTATCATAGGTCTGAGTATGATAGGTCCGAGTATCACTACTGATGGAACCTGGATCCTTATAGTATGACAGGTCTGAGTATGACAGGTCTGAGTATCACAGGTCTGAGTATGATAGGTCTGAGTATGACTACTGATGGAATCTGGATCCTTACAGTATGACAGGTCTGAGTATCACAGGTCTGAGTATCACAGGTCTGAGTATGATAGGTCTGAGTATCACAGGTCTGAGTATCACAGGTCTGAGGATGATAGGTCTGAGTATGACAGGTCTGAGTATGACTACTGATGGAACCTGGATCCTTATAGTATGACAGGTCTGAGTATGACAGGTCTGAGTATGACAGGTCTGAGTATGATAGGTCTGAGTATCACAGGTCTGAGTATCACAGGTCTGAGTATGATAGGTCTGAGTATGATAGGTTTGAGTATGATAGGTCTGAGTATGACAGGTTTGAGTATCACAGGTCTGTGTATCACAGGTCTGAGTATGATAGGTCTGAGTATCACAGGTCTGAGTATCACAGGTCTGAGTATGATAGGTCTGAGTATGATAGGTCTCAGTATCACAGGTCTCAGTATCACAGGTCTGAGTATCACAGGTCTCAGTATCACAGGTCTGAGTATGATAGGTCTGAGTATGATAGGTCTCAGTATGACAGGTCTCAGTATGACAGGTCTCGGTATGACAGGTCTCGGTATGACAGGTCTCAGTATGACTGATGGAACCTGGATCCTTATAGTAGACAGGTCTGTGTATGACTTTGACTGATCGGATAACCTTACAGTATAAGACAACTATATTCTTACAGTAAATATATTTTCTTGACATTTTACCTACAGTAGGGGTGTGTGTATGAAGTATGAAGATGTCTTATAAAACAAATTAATTTTATTAGGGGTTATATCATAATACATATACATGGCATGAACTGTGTTATGAGTGCACACTGGCATTTGATCATGTTCCCTGTTCACAGAGTCAAACGTTCTTTAGACTTTGATGGACCTATGTGCATGTTAGTTGATATTTAAAACATTATCGGCATCACAATCTTGCCGCCATGTACAAGCTTAGTAAAGATAAGGGGAGGCATGGTGCGGTAATCAGAAGGAGTGATGTGTGTCTGTGATGGTGTACACTAATCAGACTGATTGTACACAGATACAGATGTAGGCTTTTTGTAGTGTTAATTCCAGTATAATATACTGTATAATTGTATCGCCACACACGGTCCCTTCTCTTTACTCCAGTATAATATACTGTATAACTGTATCACCACACACGGTCCCTTCTCTTTACTCCAGTATAATATACTGTATAACTGTATCGCCACACACGGTCCCTTCTCTTTACTCCAGTATAATATACTGTATAACTGTATCACCACACACGGTCCCTTCTCTTTACTCCAGTATAATATGCTATACACACGGTCCCTTCTCTTTACTCCAGTATAATATGCTATACACCCGGTCCCTTCTCTTTACTCCAGTATAATATACTGTATAACTGTATCACCACACACGGTCCCTTCTCTTTACTCCAGTATAATATACTGTATAACTGTATCGCCACACACGGTCCCTTCTCTTTACTCCAGTATAATATACTATACACACGGTCCCTTCTCTTTACTCCAGTATAATATACTATACACACGGTCCCTTCTCTTTACTCCAGTATAATATAATGTATAACTGTATCACCACACACGGTCCCTTCTCTTTACTCCAGTATAATATACTATACACACGGTCCCTTCTCTTTACTCCAGTATAATATACTAATAACTGTATCACCACAAACGGTCCCTTCTCTTTACTCCAGTATAATATACTATATAACTGTATCACCACACACGGTCCCTTCTCTTTACTCCAGTATAATATACTGTATAACTGTATCACCACACACGATCCCTTCTCTTTACTCCAGTATAATATACTGTATAACTGTATCACCACACACGATCCCTTCTCTTTACTCCAGTATAATATACTGTATAACTGTATCACCACACACGATCCCTTCTCTTTACTCCAGTATAATATACTGTATAACTGTATCACCACACACGGTCCCTTCTCTTTACTCCAGTATAATATACTGTATAACTGTATCACCACACACGGTCCCTTCTCTTTACTCCAGTATAATATACTATATAACTGTATCACCACACACGGTCCCTTCTCTATACTCCAGTATAATATACTATACACACGGTCCCTTCTCTTTACTCCAGTATAATATACTATATAACTGTATCACCACACGGTCCCTTCTCTTTACTCCAGTATAATATACTATATAACTGTATCACCACACACGGTCCCTTCTCTTTACTCCAGTATAATATACTGTATAACTGTATCACCACACACGATCCCTTCTCTTTACTCCAGTATAATATACTGTATAACTGTATCACCACAAATCCTTCTCTTTACCCAGTATAAATCCTATACTTACTCATAACACATCTTCTTATCCCAGTCACATTTCTATTTACTCCAGTTACACACTAGTCCTTTCACAAATCTTTTACTCCAGTAAATATACTTATAACTGTATCACCACCACGTCCCTTCTCTTCTCCAGTATAATATTATAAATACCCACACGGTCCTTCTCTTATCCTAGTATAATTAACCAATCCTTCTCTTACTCCAATAATATACTTATACTGTATCACCACACAGATCCTTCTTACTCAATATTACTTTAACTGTATCACCACACCACTCTCTTCATAATATATACTGTAAACGTCACCCCTTTCCTTCTCTTACCTATAATAAGATTACTGTCCACCAACAGGTCCCTTCTCTTTACTCCGTTAATTAATATTAACACTCCCTTTCCTTTAACTAGTATATATACTATACACCACGGTCCCTCTTTACTCCAGTTCAATTACTATACCCACGGTCCTCTTTACTCCAGTATAATATACTATATAACTGTATCACCACACGGTCCCTTCTCTTTACTCCAGTATAATATACTATATAACTGTATCACCACACACGATCCCTTCTCTTTACTCCAGTATAATATACTATATAACTGTATCGCCACACACGGTCCCTTCTCTTTACTCCAGTATAATATACTATATAACTGTATCACCACACACGATCCCTTCTCTTTACTCCAGTATAATATACTGTATAACTGTATCACCACACATGGTCCCTTCTCTTTACTCCAGTATGATATACTATATAACTGTATCGCCACACGGTCCCTTCTCTTTACTCCAGTATAATATACTGTATAACTGTATCACCACACATGGTCCCTTCTCTTTACTCCAGTATAATATACTGTATAACTGTATCACCACACATGGTCCCTTCTCTTTACTCCAGTATGATATACTATATAACTGTATCGCCACACGGTCCCTTCTCTTTACTCCAGTATAATATACTATATAACTGTATCACCACACACGATCCCTTCTCTTTACTCCAGTATAATATACTGTATAACTGTATCGCCACACACGGTCCCTTCTCTTTACTCCAGTATAATATACTGTATAACTGTATCACCACACACGGTCCCTTCTCTTTACTCCAGTATAATATACTGTATAACTGTATCACCACACACGGTCCCTTCTCTTTACTCCAGTATAATATACTATATAACTGTATCACCACACGGTCCCTTCTCTTTACTGCAGTATAATATATTATATAACTGTATCACCACACACGGTCCCTTCTCTTTACTCCAGTATAATATATTGTATAACTGTATCACCACACACGATCCCTTCTCTTTACTCCAGTATAATATACTGTATAACTGTATCACCACACACAGTCCCTTCTCTTTACTCCAGTATAATATACTATATAACTGTATCGCCACACGGTCCCTTCTCTTTACTCCAGTATAATATACTATATAACTGTATCACCACACGGTCCCTTCTCTTTACTGCAGTATAATATATTATATAACTGTATCACCACACACGGTCCCTTCTCTTTACTCCAGTATAATATATTGTATAACTGTATCACCACACACGGTCCCTTCTCTTTACTCCAGTATAATATACTATATAACTGTATCACCACACACGGTCCCTTCTCTTTACTCCAGTATAATATGCTGTATAACTGTATCACCACACACGGTCCCTTCTCTTTACTCCAGTATAATATACTGTATAACTGTATCGCCACACACGGTCCCTTCTCTTTACTCCAGTATAATATACTATATAACTGTATCGCCACACACGATCCCTTCTCTTTACTCCAGTATAATATACTGTATAACTGTATCACCACACACGGTCCCTTCTCTTTACTCCAGTATAATATACTATATAACTGTATCACCACACGGTCCCTTCTCTTTACTGCAGTATAATATATTATATAACTGTATCACCACACACGGTCCCTTCTCTTTACTCCAGTATAATATACTATATAACTGTATCACCACACACGGTCCCTTCTCTTTACTCCAGTATAATATATTGTATAACTGTATCACCACACACGGTCCCTTCTCTTTACTGCAGTATAATATATTATATAACTGTATCACCACACACGGTCCCTTCTCTTTACTCCAGTATAATATACTATATAACTGTATCACCACACACGATCCCTTCTCTTTACTCCAGTATAATATACTGTATAACTGTATCACCACACACGGTCCCTTCTCTTTACTCCAGTATAATATACTATATAACTGTATCGCCACACATGGTCCCTTCTCTATACTATACACACGGTCCCTTCTCTTTACTCCAGTATAATATACTATACATACAGTCCCTAATAGGTAAGTATATACACAGACAAAAATTCGACAAACCACAGTATTCTAAAATCAGTTAAACTTTCTTGCTGTCAATCTGGTTTTTCAGGTCAGCAGAAAGATTAGTATAAAATACATCAGATTCTAAACATCTAAGCATTCTTTTCTGAATTTTGAAAATTTGAGCATGTGCAATCAGTTTTTTGAAAATTCCAAAAAGTATGCAGAATAGACAGATTTCCCATTTTACTTTAGATCTCTTATAAATCTCAAATTACACCTATTTGTCTTGATGTTTCAATTATGTTGAATTGCAGGAGCTTACTCAATGGACATATGATTATACTGAAAAGGTTAGCTTCTCTGAGTTCTATCAACAAATCAATGAATCTCCAACCAATCAATTCATTTATAACCCCGGTCCTTTGTAGAAAACACAGGTCTAATGTTCAGTAGAATCATGACTACATCCACACTACTTACATACTGATAGACTTACTAATTGAAGACTCCAATGATGTGATACTTGTTAATAAAAGCCTGGAGTGATAATAGGTTTGATAAGTAAGGGATTTACATAACAGCTGAAGTGTTAAGCTGAAGACAAGGAAAACCAGATGGTGGACCTATGTGGATGTTAACTCGTGTAATTAGTGTCTGTCAGTAGTTGGTCAAGCTGTGACTAACAGTCATTACACAGAGTACAGGTATCACCTGATGTAGGTGTCTATAGAGCCATGTGTGTACCTGGTACCTGGTCAAGCCCAGGGTGTGCCTAGGTGAGGTTGTCACACCTGTATGGCTGGTTACTCTATACACCACCTGTACTGATACCTGTTATGAGATATAATGGCAATATTATTGGTGATAGCTACTTGAGGACCTTTTACATATCAAATAGAAAAAATAGAGTCTCTAATGATGGTGTGAGAAGGGAAGTAACTCTTCAAGGCTTGTTACAGTAAATGTCACTACCAGCTGCTCTGGACAGCCACTACAGCCTGTGGGCATTATATAGCATTAGTAGCTACTGTAAACATCAACACTAAAAATACACAGTTTACTTCTTGGAAACTAAATAAGTGTCCATTATACTATAAATTGTAGTCAACATCAGGTCTGGCCATGCATGATCATTTTGAAGTAGAAGGAAAAAAAAAACAGAAAAAGAAAAACAAAGAAAAGATGGTCAGTGTTCATTGTTTCAGATTGATCACCAATTATGTCAAGGACCAGCTGGATGTGGAGTGTCCTTCCAATCAGTTGATGAGTTAATAAAAAAAACCATGTATGGATGTTCACATTGATTTTAATTTGGTGGGGCGAGGGTTGATTTTCTTGGCATGCCCTTCCAAGTCTAAACCATGCCATTTGAAATATAAAATGTATACCTATTTCAAATCTATACTATATATGTAAATATATTTCAACCTTCACCTTTGTACCGATGACCCCAATTTGAATATTGTAGATATGTATGAAAGTAGTCCTGCCAATAAACGGCCTTGTACAGCAGGACTACTGATAAGGCCAAGTGGTTTGTGATGTTTGTAGTGACCAAACTCTGACTTGTGGCACTTATGGTGGACACTACAAACCCTAGGGGTGGAGGGGGTACCTAAGGTCTACTTCTCTAGTACCCCACCACTCTAAACAAATTCTCCTTATAGCCTTAGTAAAGGATAAACACTACATCTGTATTTATAATATCTATTGATAAACCACAAACATGTATCTCAACATGAGCCTGAAGTTTATATATAGTACTGTCATGTCAAGGATATTTCACACACGTGTATACCCTAAACTGTAACCTTAAAATTACAGAGGTGGTTTTTATTACATATAACTGTTTCCTTAGGCAAAAAAAAAAAATTAAAAAAAAAAATCTTTGAATAAAATGCTTTGATGATGTTTTGATGAAACAAAAACATCAAAATTCACCCAAACAATGACATGAGATTTAAGATTTTTTTTTCCAAATTTATGAAGGTATGAAGTCATAAACAAATTTAAACAGTTAGATACCAGCTGGTAATTGCGACTTTAAATGCAAATGCAAAGCTGGATCAGTATGTGAAGGGAGACAACTCCAGTACTAACACTACAGAGATAATAAAAGAAAGACAACTCTTCCTGGCCTAAGGTCCACACAACTCATATTTTATAATCCTGTTTTGGCAGCAATATTTGCCTTGTAATAATATCTTAATAGTTCTTCAGAATTGATGTGTTAACTGACGATTCCATTTTGAACATTTGAGTGATTGTTGTTTTTGCCTGGGTTACAGTTGTGGAGAGCAGTACATTGGGGAATACTGTCAGCACGACAATCCATGCTGGGGCTCCAATCTCTGTCTAAACAACGGAACATGTATCGTCATCCAGGATAACAACTTCAGGCCAGAATGTAACTGTAAGATAGGTGAGTTTTCATTAGATACTCTCTATTTCTACAATATTCATATATGATTGCTTTCCATCGGTGTGCTGAAATAGTTTGGCTATTATGGAGAAACAATTTAATTGAATTATCAACTAAATAAAGGTTTCAATCCAGTTGCCAAAACCAAATAACTGTTGTGAATGCCATCTGAATGTGTTTCTGTAGTGGCAATGCTGTACACTGGTTATGATTTTTTTTGTAGGATTTTCTGGATCTCTCTGTGAATTTGAGGATCCAGGCAGTGCGTGTTACAGTCATCCTTGTCAGAATGGAGGAACATGTGAACTAGTCAACAGCCTCACCGAATTTGTGTGTCATTGTGTCATAGGCAACAGAGGTAGGCACCCTTAAATGGATCGAAAACATTTCCTCACAAAAACATTGCCTATATTTATTGATTTGACTGTATATGTAATGAAAAAATGTATGAGTATTTTGAAAATTGACAGGTAATATCAGTACAGTGATAATAAGCTGGCATAAAATAGTCGTCAGTATCTCCTTAATTATGATTGTAACAGTGAAAACAAAACTACATAATTTTAAATTCATTTATTTACCTTTAGAGTCGTTTTCCTAAAAAAAAAAAAATCACATTCATAACAGAGTGAAGTGTCTTTAAGTATTCACATAAACAACCTACATTTGCATTCTTAAAATATTCACATAGACAATGGACAGATGATTCCCTGTTTACATTTCTTCAACTGTATATCTATAAATGTATTGAGAGTTTAAACTTCAGTATTAAAGCATTACTAATAGGACAGGAAAGCCAACAGTAGGAAGGGGGATAACTCTGTCAGTCTTAATTTGATCGTCAATTTTGAATAGTTTAAAATATGTAAGGGAAACAAAATTAATTCCTCAGTAATTTTGGTCCTTTCCTTTCTTATTACTGGCCAAATTTCTTTTTCTACATGATGCAAGCAGCAAAGTTGCAAAAGTCAGGGAGCCTAAGGTATCCTCATACAGGATTTTTTATATCTATACTTTAAATTCAAAAATGAATAAGTCAGATAAACTTTGTCACTTATTTTTAAAACAAGTTGCCAACATTAAAAACTGGATAAATGTTTGTGCTATATAGACTTTATTTACTTTGTTACAGGAAAGTTATGTCAGTTAACAGACCACTGTGCCTCGCAGCCATGTCGCAATGGAGGTACATGTCATGCTCTCGAAGATGGCTACCACTGCAATTGTCCGATTGGTTTTACTGGAACAGGATGTCTTGATGATGTGAATGAGTGTACAGAACAACCAGGAATGTGTCTGAATGGCGGGGTGTGTGAAAACACCTATGGAGGATATAGGTATGCAGATTGTTCTTAACTGTGTCACACTATCAAAGTATGTCCCAATCCTCATCTAGAAAAAGTAGGACCTCAACTCTGTCGTGTCACACTATCAAAGTATATGTATTTCCCAATCCTCATCTAGAAAAAGTAGGACCTCATAATTAAATATTGCAAAATCTTTATCTTATAAAAAATCCATGTGCAACCTTTCCCTTACACTAAAATTAAAATCCTTTATATATGTTCCTAGAACTTCTATCAGGCCAAGTCATCGTCATTATGATGTGTTAAGTTCTCTATGACACTTTAGTTTACCTGGTATATCAGTTCAGTTCTATGAAGTATCTACAAATTAGATGTCCAGGTTTCAGGCATATCACTCTTTAAATCCACCAATTAGTATACCCATTATCTCTATACAATGTCTCTACATATCCACCAATTAGTATACCCATTATCTCTATACAATGTCTCTACATATCCACCAATTAGTATACCCATTATCTCTATACAATGTCTCTACATATCCACCAATTAGTATACCCATTATCTCTATACAATGTCTCTACATATCCACCAATTAGTATACCCATTATCTCTATACAATGTCTCTACATATCCACCAATTAGTATGCCATATCTCTATACATGTCTCACATATCCACCAATTAGTATACCCATTATCTCTATACAATGTCTCTACATATCCACCAATTAGTATACCCATTATCTCTATACAATGTCTCTACATATCCACCAATTAGTATACCCATTATCTCTATACAATGTCTCTACATATCCACCAATTAGTATACCCATTATCTCTATACAATGTCTCTACATATCCACCAATTAGTATACCCATTATCTCTATACAATGTCTCTACATATCACCAATTAGTATACCCATTATCTCTATACAATGTCTCTACATATCCACCAATTAGTATACCCATTATCTCTATACAATGTCTCTACATATCCACCAATTAGTATACCATTATCTCTATACAATGTCTCTACATATCCACCAATTAGTATACCCATTATCTCTATACAATGTCTCTACATATCCACCATTAGTATACCCATTATCTCTATACAATGTCTCTACATATCCACCAATTAGTATACCATTATCTCTATACAATGTCTCTACATATCCACCAATTAGTATACCCATTATCTCTATACAATGTCTCTACATATCCAACCAATTAGTATACCCATTATCTCTATACAATGTCTCCACATATCCACCAATTAGTATACCCATTATCTCTATACAATGTCTCTACATATCCACCAATTAGTATACCCATTATCTCTATACAATGTCTCTACATATCCACCAATTAGTATACCCATTATCTCTATACAATGTCTCTACATATCCACCAATTAGTATACCCCATTATCTCTATACAATGTCTCTACATATCCACCAATTAGTATACCCATTATCTCTATACAATGTCTCTACATATCCACCAATTAGTATACCCATTATCTCTATACAATGTCTCTACATATCCACCAATTAGTATACCCATTATCTCTATACAATGTCTCTACATATCCACCAATTAGTATACCCATTATCTCTATACAATGTCTCTACATATCCACCAATTAGTATACCCATTATCTCTATACAATGTCTCTACATATCCACCAATTAGTATACCCATTATCTCTATACAATGTCTCTACATATCCTTAGATTCAGGTAATCCTAATTACACAAGAATTTACTTAAGCATCTTCAAAAAAAAAAGATCCTAGTTAATGTATCTTTAAAGAAATATTAAGAAGGGAGGTTTCAATCACAACATACCCTAACGTCATCAGTGATGAGTGGTTGTTTGATTACGCCAACAAATTTCACTTCTAAATGAGAGGCTTCATCAGGACTATATTTGTTACAATTTTCACCCCTGATGTATATAAAATGGAGCTCAATTTTCCTACTACAATAGTACTATGCTAGTAATGGTATAGGAAAATCTTTTACAGAAAAAACTGGCAAATAACCTGCCTTGCTCAGTTTGATAAATAAAATCCTGGCTAATAACCTGCCTTACTCAGTTTGATAAATGAAATACCTGGCAAATAACCTGCCTTACTCAGTTGGATAAATAAAATACCTGGCTAATAACCTGCCTTACACAGTGGGATAAATAAAATACCTGGCAAATAACTTGCCTTACCCAGTTAGATAAATAAAATACCTGGCTAATAACCTGCATTACACAGTTTGATAAATGAAATACCTGGCAAATAACCTGCCTTACTCAGTGGGATAAATAAAATACCAGGCAAATGACCTGCCTTACCCAGTTGGATAAAGAAGTAACCTGTTTTGCTCAGTTGGATAAATGCTTTTCCATCTAAATGGATTTATTTTTGTTCCATCTCTTCATCCAAACCTCCTCACCATTCTCGGTTTACCAACCACAACAAATTAGAGGTATTCTTCTTAATAGATTGACCTGCCAGATTCCTTTAGAATTTTTACACAATCAATTTGGTCACATGACCCCTGCATTGTTACCCCTTGTAGGAAATGCTGTGTTTGGGGGTCATTTCTCAAACCACAATGGAACATTTAGTCACACTGAAGTGATTTGTGGCCTGGGGTGAAAAAAAATGTTAAAAGTCCTGATAATTATTTTGATTTCTTGCTACACAGCTTTACTGGCTTTAGCTCTGTATCCTGGCGTGACTCGAGGTGATTTGTAATAAATCAATATGCTCTCAAATGATCCATACTCTTAACACTTCATCATATATCATGGTGTCAATCTCGATAGAAAATCCAGGTAGTGTTTAGTCATTTGTAGACCTTTGGAACATGAAAGGATTGGTTTTATTACTTTGGACATATTTGGTGTAATCTAGTACCCCCCTTGTTCCATATTTGTGTAGAGAGGCTTTGTTGAAATCACTGTTAAGACATGTAATTGTCCATTTAGATGTACCTATTTATAAATATACACTGAGATTCTACTCCTGTTTCTATGATATTACTTATCATAACAAGGGATACATGTTCACTTGTCTTTGCCAATTACAGCATTAGGCCCAGTAGTATTGTTTGTGAACAATTTTGTCTCAGATTATTCACAATTTTGAAAACATCCATCATGACTTTTAATAATTATTACTGCTGAAGACACCCGAGTAGCCACGTTTCCCCAGTCTACAGACGCCGCCCGGTTTCCTGCATGGTGTACGGGCCGATGTCTATATCCTGTTACGCAGTCTTAACTTCCTGTGGCCGTCTGATCTCATTATTGATTGGGTGTCGTGTGATTTCCCTATTACCGGCAACGCAGATTTAATTGGTCTTTCATATCACAGACTAATCGTCTATCAATAATTAACAACTTGATTAGTTAACAAACAAGGCTTTTGTCCAATACAATACAGATCGGCTTGCCTGTCTCCTTAACAGAATAAATATTATGTTTTGTCATAAATCCGTTTTTCTCTGATAAAAAGTGAGTAAGTTATAGGTGATGAGCTAGGGCCCCTAGGGTGATGTAATTTGTGATGTCGGACGTCACCTGGTCCAGGTGAGATTGATTGGTTTTTAGCCCAGGTAGTAATAGATCTATTGAAAATGAAGCAGTATAACAAGGTGCTTGGGTATTTGTACCAGTTTAACTGTATTGCTCTGTATATCTACATTTTTTTTTATTTATTTAAATGTCTGCCTTGAATGATTTTGAGAAAAAATTTGAGTTAACTTTTTGGATATATAAAAGAAGCATTGTGATAATTCAGCAAGACCTTGAATAATTTTTTGTTCTTGTTTTGGAAAATTTCCTTACATTTATTGATTTTAGAATGGGCTTTTAAGGTATTTAAAAATTTGATTACAGTACATGCAAATATGAACTTTTATCAATTTACATGTTGAAGAAAACTATTTTATATAGTAAATTAAAAAAAAAAAAAAACTCATCATTGATAATAATGTGAAGAAGCTGATTTAAGTGCTTAGTAAAGAGGATGTAAATCTTGAGATTTAATGACACAAACAACTCAGACAAGACTATTGATATACTGATATTACACTGGCAGACACATACAAGTATTGACATCTCACCAGAATATATTGCTTGATTTAACCATTGGTCAAAATGCCACTGCTTATATATTGGACATATGGACCCAATGCACAGTCCAGAAGGGTAGATAACTGTCATCGACTGGCCAGTTCTACCAATATTTATTGTGACAGATCTGTTCTAGAGATAAATGACTAGTTCCTGCCTAAACTGTGGCTGTGTTAACAGTATTGTGTAGTGGTTATGTCATAGGTTTGTAATTAAATCATTACCTGTCAGTCAGGACCATCTACCTGTAGGCAAATGTGTGTACACCTCTTCAGTGATACGGTTATAAATACATAACTACTGGTAACAGACAGTGTAATGGGTATTGTATGTCAATTAGGATAAATGTTACCCGACTTGCATATGAGAGTTGTTTCTCATTTTGATTCCATAACCAGAATAAAATGAGGGATACAAAAGTTTCTCATACATATATTTGAAATAATTAATAGTCCCCAGATAATTTGACAGTTGAAAACAGATATTTCACGGGGTTCTGTTAGGGTAACATATCTCATTACAGTTAGGGTAACAGTTTGAAATCACAATTTATGGTAATATGCCTCATGTTATATTTGTAATCACTTTCGTATTACAATATATACAAACCATTTTACACACACCATTTTACTGCTAGACATGTACAACAAATATTGATACAGCAAATTTAATATTGTACCAATGGAACTAGATAGTCGGAGAGTTTCTACCTGCATTTGTAATCAGCTAGGAGAGTACAATTAATCTGAGCAAGATGTACTGGAAATTATAGGATTCCAACTACAATTAGTTAATGAATATTATAAAAAATAGAAGGTTACTATCTTATTATAAGTGTTTCTACACAGATTGATTTGATAAACCAAACTCTACAAGTTAAAAAAGTGAAATAGATCTGTATTGTTTTGTCTAGAACAATATTAATCTTAGTGTTTGTTCGAGTATTCTTGTCAGTATTTCCCTCTCATTAACCTTTCAGTTTGTATTCAAGTCAGTTCTGTTTCTTACAGTTGTAACTGCCCAATAAAGTACACTGGCAGGCACTGTGACAGCCTCTTCATCCCCTGCACGCCCAGTCCTTGTGAGAATGAGGGTACCTGCCTGGCCACGAGTTCCTATACCTACCAGTGTCTCTGTCGCACAGGTAAGCACTTTCATATTCTGGTACCAGTTTAGGATGGAAGGAATACAGGGAGATGGACAATTGTGAGATGGTGGAATTATACATTTGTTTCTTAGCTTGTACTTTGTTGTCAGTAGTAAAATTATTCACTTATTATAAAAAGACTTTTTGATTAAAAACAAACCTGATACAGAGACTATACAAATAGTGTTTTACACAAAACTACACAGAGACTACAGGGGCGTAGCTGGGCCCTTGATTAAGTGGATTCACGAACGCTGTAGGCGCGAGTCTGAAAGTGTTGGAAAGTTTTGAAAACATTAAAATGGAGTACAAACAAAGTCGATGGTCTTTTTCCCCAATAATCTTTAATTTTCATTTCTGTTCCCGATGTGTCAGTGTCACTATATGGTTCTGCCAGAGATATGTATATCTGATATTTACAAGTCTCTGGTTCTACTCTGTATACAAGGAGCATTTGACTCCATATTGATGCAATTTTTATTATTTTTTTTATGAAAAATAAGTGGATTCACCTGTGTACCTGCGTACAGGCAGCTACATGCCTGGACTATACAGACAGTGTTTTTTCACAAAACTACACAGAGACTATATAGAGACTATACAGATAGTGTTTTACACAAAACTACACAGAGACTATATACAGACTATACAGATAGTGTTTTACACAAAACTACACAGAGACTATATACAGACTATACAGATAGTGTTTTACACAAAACTACACAGAGACTATATAGAGACTATACAGACAGTATTTTACACAAAACTACAGAGACTTTTTAGAGATTATACAGATTTAGTCCCAAACATAACAGTACATGATTTTACAGTTATCCTATTCAATTGATTTGTGTAACTTGCAGTATAATAGGGACAAGGTAGGACATTGTTGGTGGTGGAAGGTAACAGTTAGCAGGATCAGACAATGTGGGTATCTTCCCTTGTTATACAGTCCCTATTGTACCCCGACACAATACATTTACATAACAGTGGGGTGGAAAGCAGGTTAAAGGTCCCGCTAGCTGTAAACAAGAATGACGCACATAACTTCAAAAGATTGGCTTGTCCACAATTCTCAAATAGAAGCCATTTTTCGTATTGAAGAAATGATTTTGCTTTATCTGAAGGTGCTAATTACATAAAGTGTCAGTATTTACTTAGCACAAGTTCACCAATTTCGGCAGTGTGATACATACAAATGGTGACAATGGTGTGAGTTGGTATGTAAGGCTCGGTTCTCCACTGTTTACAGCACCTGTTTGCCTCCATTACCTCTACAACTGAACAGGTACAGCTGTAAATAATTCCCCAATTATGGGGTATAAAAAGGACATATAGAGTGTTTGTACAAGTTGTGGAGCGGCTACATTCTCACTGATTTACACAACATATTTGGCATGTTTCATTTGTACTGTTTGTGAGTGAATGACATCACCAGTTCCGTACCTCATACCACACCGTGCCCTTATGTACAAGTCCTTCAGGATGACACTGCACTGTAACCTACCATCTTTATCCCAAATGTAAAAATTCCTTCTTAAAGAAATTAAGTATCAAAATTGTGTCTTTGTAGTATTTTTCCATAATCTGATATAATAATGCTTATTCTCGTCAAGAAATAAGGTTTAAGCACATTATCAGCCTGTTATCCAGTGAAATCGCCCGTGTAATATTTTTTCATATGCCACTGTTGTATTATACTCTGGAGTGTTTCAGCTGTGTCGGTCAGAAATTGATTATGACATCATAATAAATAAATTGACATGGCTTCACGAATGGTGAATTGAGCAAAATGTAATGGCTGCCTCCATTTTATTAAGTCCTCCGCATTTTTATCTAACACCTGTCCGAATATAAGTATTCATTATGCTTTAAAAAGTATCTTTAATTTGTTTTCATTTCATACACTCGATTTTATGAAATTCTTCTAAAAGTTTTAATTTTTGCTCACCAAGGCTTGCAATAATGAAATCTAAAATTAGTTCCATAAAATCTCATAAGAAATGAAAACTCATTTCAGATCCTATATGTATAATGAGATGTTGAATGTCATTGTACCAAACATCATCCAAACCAACCCATCTACATCTACATTAATTAACACTTCTCTGACTCCTATGAATTATCTATATTATTTAAGTAAATGATTTGTTAAATGTTATTTAATCTATCTTGGCATCTTATGTGTGAAACCAGATAACTACCTAGACCAGGGATCTGAATTTTGAGGTCACCATAACTGGATCAATGTTAGAATGGTTGTGTCCTAAAAACTACAGCAGTTAAACATCCCACTACTGTACGTACTTAAAGGAGAGGAGACTAAAAACAGCATCGACAAAAACATACGGCATTTATCTAGTTTCAGACCTGAAGTCATAAAATCTTAAATTAAATTCAGGTGTCGGTAAACCCAGGATCTAAATATCATTAAGTTCTATTTGTCACTAAATTCAGGTGTCAATAAACCAAGATTCTATATGTCATTAATTCAAGTGTCGGTAGATTCAGGTTCTATATGTGCTTAAATTCAGGATTCGGTAAGGTCAGATTCATTTATATGTGAACCTTGTAAAAGATTTGGCTCCTCATCAGTGGGTGGCCATATTAGGTGATGGTGGTAGTATGTGATACACTTGTCAAACTTACGTGACACCGACAAGGTATGGAGCAGAACTTTCCGGTACAGGCTGACTAATTTGTAGAGAAAATACCCTCTTGGGCGGTATAAGTGTCCCTAAGTGGGACCCAGTTTTCACCCTTATATGTAATACACAGAATGTCACTTTCAATGATCAGGTAATTGAGTCATTAGATAAGTATACAAGTTGTTGAGGAAAACCTTTCATTTTGCTGGTATTATATATATATTTTACTCTTTATGTTGCTGATATGCAATGAAAATAGTTGGATAGTTGTCCAGAAACTAATACAATCTTGATTTCTCTCTCTTTCACTGACATACTTTTAAAAAGAAATATTCTATTCATTCAATGGTGAATTTATGGTTTCCATGTCATTTTCCGGACAGCAGAAATGGAGAAATCTACATATACTGTTTCACTCCATCATCGAAGCACTTTGACTGAGGCATATATATTTCTTACTCTGTTAACTATTACAGCTACTTACTTTTGTGACTGATTTCCTTCAGAAGTCACATAATGACAGGTCTTGTACCACTCTATATACGGAGTTGTTGCCCTTTGTTTTATATCTGAGACCAGTGTTTGATGGGAGGTTACAGATTTTACTACAGGCTGGCTGTAATACTTGTTTTGATATACAGTGCATTCCGCTTAATCGGGTTGCCTATTTGCGGGGACTTTTTACCCGATTAACCGACTTACCCGATAAGCCGAAATGCACGTCGCCATCTTGGATTTGGTCCGTAATGGTAGTCAGACTTGGGTCGATTTTGGATGAAAATATTTGCGTTATTATTGTTAATAAACGGTGTTTTTGT